>NC_089145.1:4467513-4767513 GCF_009819655.1 Sylvia atricapilla | reverse complement strand
TGAATACTCTAAAGTTCTTATTCCTGCAGAAGTCAAGCCTGAAGAAAAGATCAAGACTTCATGATCTGTCCCACTGCCAGGATGCAGAGCTGTCCAAAGAATTAAATGGGGCAGGTTTGTACCACAGTATTAAAAATTACTTATGACTGAGTCTATTTAAAATTACAAACATCCCACTCTCTACTGAAAGAAAGAAAGAAAGAAAGAAAGAAAGAAAGAAAGAAAGAAAGAAAGAAAGAAAGAAAGAAAGAAAGAAAGAAAGAAAGAAAGAAAGAAAGAAAGAAAGAAAGAAAGAAAGAAAGAAAAAGAGAAAGAAAGCTTTTAAAAATAAGAAGGACAATTTTTCACTTGGAAGTGAATCTGATATCAAGGAGACCAAAGAAAAAATCAGCTACATTCCAACAAGGCAAAAAATGTAAACAAACCACTGCAATTCTAGACCAGGGGGAATTCATTCTTCGATTCTAAACTGAAAGACCTGGTGGACAAATGCCAAGAAAAATGAAACAGAAGCCTGCACCTTTAAACACAACCATGCTGCAGTGGTGGTGGTGTTTGTTTAACATACAGACAGGAGACTCCAGTCTTTGCCAATAATTTTCTCAGTTGCTGACTTCTACTGCATAAACACCAAAATTCCTGAAAACCTGGTGCAACAGACACAGTCCTGTCCACTCTCTCCTGGTTTCCTCACCACTGAATGACAGAGAAGAACTTTATTGCTGAATAGCCCAATTTCTATCCGTCCTTTTTTTTAGACACAAGCTAATTGCCAACTAAGACCATGAAAATAAAAGAAATGAGATCCATTTCAACCCATCAGTGTATCTGAATCCCATCATGTGAGTTGCCAATTGGTTTTCCAGTCCTCACGCTCAATATCTGCTGTTAATTTGCTTGCTATTTCAAGAACTTGAAGACTGTCAGCAAAATCCATGATGCATTACAAAACTTATAATTGGAAAGAAAAAAAAAAAAAAACCCTGTGACACTTTTCTGACAGGATAAACAGAGAGTCTGAAAACACTGATCAGAATATGGCAGAAGTACTAACTTCGAGCTGCTTGTACTAAAATATCATTGCAAATGAGGCAGAGCAAGAAATTGAGTTAGAGAAATAATTTTAAACTTGATGTAAAATCATTTTGATGACACCCCAAATTTTTTACCGGGCTAAAAAGAAAAGACTGCACCAAACATTATTTTTAAAGGAGATAGCTGAACCTGTCTCTGCTTGCTTAAGGTTGCATTATCTATGCCAATTAAAACTTTGCTTCTGAAAAAGAGTTAAGGCACTTCCTCTAGAGTTACTAAAAAAAGCAAACGAAAGCCTTGGCTCCGCAGACGTGAGTGATAGTGAGCTGTTTGTTCTTGACCTCTGGATCACCCTACAGATCAAATTCTTGGACATAGGAAAAACCCACTAGTATTCATTAAAAGCAACTGGGAGGCCAGCTTTGTGCTTCTGTTCTTGAGACCCGAACAAGCTACAACTTGACAAACGTGCAGGATATTGCTGAACAATGCTGCTGTTCCTGTCAGGGGGGAAGAGCTTTATTCCCAGCCTCATTCAGGATGAATTAATTTTCATCACAATGATGTAAATCACAGATTTCAGTCATTATTTAAATAATTGATTGTCATCTTTTACCTTTGCGGTGCTTTTCAGTTATCCCCATAAAGTTGATTCTGTTAACCATTAACTCACATTGATTTGTACTGAATTAACTTTTACACTACATATTTCTTCCTTCGAAAAGACACATGTATCTCCAGGTTTCTAAACAAATACATAGGCTGAAAGCCCCAGATCTGCAGCTTTCCTTCTCATTCTGTTAGACATGAGTGGAATTTGCTCACATACTTTCATAGCTAAAAATGACGTAAAGGATTGCTTTGTTAGGTTATTTTACACTTAAAGCTTTTGACATTTTTTGTGAATCTTTTATGCAGAATAGAATTTAAAATCCATAAATAAGCCCATTGCCTTATTATTCATAAAACTAAGAATCACAAATTTCAATGCAGACAAAATAAAGTATATCAGAACACTTTTTCTTTTCAACTACTTGTCTCTTTCAAACAAGCAAAAAACCACAGAAGTTACCTATAGAGCTGATCAGCAGAACAAAATAAAACAGCGAAAAATATTCTTCCTTAACAATTGTTTCTGTCAAAACGTGGTTTAAACCAATTCTGGCTCCAGTTAACTGCAGTTCTCTGGTGGTTTGAATGCTTTTAAAGCTTCATTAGAAAACACATATTGGGAGAATATTTGTATCCAAATGTCTACAGCATACTACGGTAAATTCAGCCCTTAGCATGGATGAACAATTTCAAATATAATTTTAAAAAGCAACATGTATTTTAAAATAACATTTGAATTTAAGTAAAACTTGCACTAATTCACTTATGCATATTCAGCTCCCAAAGCTGCAGTAAAAACAGACTGTCTCTCCTTACCCTTTCACAGATACATCAGTATGAGTTATGCTTATGTTTACTTCACAGAGGGAGTTTTAAGATTTCAAAATTCATAAATCCATCACTGGTTTTATTTTCTGTCCTGTTTAATAAGAAACCTCAATCTCAGATTTCCCAAGGAGAAAACGTTTTCACTGGAAGCTTACAGAATTTTTTACTGCATAAACTATCAATTATTTTCCCACCAAACAAGCCAGGTTCACAGGGCAAAGTCAGAAGGAAGAGAAAGGAGGGGAATGTTTTTGTGGATTGTTATCTATAGACCAAATGGAAAATCTTCAGCCATTTTGTTCCTTCAAGGTACATCAAAGAATCTCCTATTTAAGGTGTGAAAATGTCAGTTACATTCTTCACCTCAGAAAATGAGCAGAGCTCTGAATGTGATTTATGTCCCACCCTTGCACTTTTCTCTTTTAGGGGCTGATACTCTTCTTTTCAACATTCCCTCCAGCTAATGCCATTTAATACTCTCAGAAGCATCAGGCTAAATTCAAATTTTCTGCTCCTTAGAGGCTGTTGTTATGCACCACCGCACATTCCAATTGCAAATACACATGAATGCTCTCATGTATTGTAAGTTATTTTTTACTCAGAAATTCTGCTAAATTGTAAGTTAGGAGGCACTACTTGAATTCTCTTAGGTCTTTAGAAAGCTTTTAGATGTACCATGAGTAATAACATGTAATGAATATGAACTGATATTTCTTTTCTGTATTTACACTGAGTTGGCAATTTACATTTTCTAGATAGATGACTTATAGCCAGCCTTCCCAGTACTCTGGCAATTACTTCTTAGAAACCCCTGACAGGCTGAAACCTCCAGAATCACATCTGTTATTCTTGGTTTGATCCCTCTGTTTTAAATTAAAACCAGTAGCTTTATCAGCAAATGAGAGGGTCTCCCCCCCCCCCACCCCTCCGGAATCACTTACAAAACTGCACATAAATTGAACATGCCAACTTATCTCATGTTAGGGTTGGCACATCTTCTGGGTTAATGACCAGTGTTCCATTGCTGTGACAGAACTAATTGGGGCAAGGAGGCCATAAACACATACAAAACCCCACAAATTTTCTTCCTTTTGTTATAGGAAGAGCTATAGGAATAGAGGAAGACGTGATTGGAGGGGAGAGAGTATAAAAATTTAACAAGTGGTAAAATGCTTGTCTGGTCATTCTGTCTAAGTTTGCAGACACAGAACAAAATTAGTTAATTTTTTCGAATATCTGATGGGGCTTTTCCTTCCTCTGAAAGACTGGTGAAAATACAAAAGATGAGTAAATTTTCACATTTCCTAAAAACTGTCATTATTTTAAAAAAATTACGAAAAAAGGGAGGGAAGTGAGGAGAGAGGAAATGCATGGACAGTACCACATTTCTGCTCAACACAGACTGGCTGATTGATCTAAAATGCTGTATTCAAAATGGTAGCCTCAACTCCACACCAACAGTTGCTCAAAATGTGATTGACAACAATTTTTCACAGCTAAACACAAACGAAATATTGTTCAAGAGAGAGAAGTCTGCACTAGGTTGGAGCTCAGCGTCCATTTCTAACAATCTAGCTTCATCTATCATGCATCACTAATCAGAAAAGTCCAGCTATCAATGGATTATAGGAAAGATTAATTCAGGTTTGTCTTCCACGACTAGGTCAGGCTACATTTGCCATTCACTTTTTACGGCTAAGACAACTCAGTGCCTTGATGTGATGTCCCTTAATATTCCACAACAAACATTCTAAATTCACATGTACACCTGCAATTTTAAAGAACTTCTAAATGCAGCTGGAGACAAAAGGATGACAGATTTCCATCACAGATTTGGGAAGGAAAAGAGGAGAAAAAAGCACATGATAGATTGCGAGTACATATAAATGTAAAAGTGAAAGTGTGACACGTGGTTCTCCCTTTCAGAGTACCAAACTCAACTCTCCTCCAGACTTGGATTCTGTGCTCTCCAGGTCTCCCCAGCAGTGCTGCAGGAAGCTGAGTTCAGGTCAATCTGATCCAAATGAATTTGGAAATATGCTCACACTTCCTAATGGCTGGGTGCCTGCAGAGGCCCTCCAAGTCTGATGTACACACAGGAAAGCTGCAAACCTTCCTCAGCTCCTCACCCTGCAGGCAAGCCTCAACTCACCTCACTACCCATGGCCTGATGTGCCCTGCCTTCTGTGCTGCTATTACAAAAAATTACTTTGAAATGTAATTTCAGGAGATGATTCCTAACCTGAATTAAGATCATCTTTCCCAAATTGCTGATATTGCAGGATTTTAGAGCATTACTGGGTTTTTTTTTAGCTGAGCAATGTCAGGCTGATTTAAACTAGTAGCTAAAGGCTATGATTTAAATTAAAAGATTAGTAGCTCAAGTCAAGAATGTGAGATACAAAGCTAGATCAGAGTTTTCTAGCTAGCACTAATGTATACAATGTGATCAGGACAAAGCATTGTCAGAAGCGTCGACGTGTGTGGTGTCAAACCAATCACCAGGGTCTGCTAGCCCAGACAGTAAAGATGAGATGAAGGGGAAAATTTCTAATGCATGTACAGATTTGTCCCATTTTCTGGTTCAACCCCTGTCATCCCTCCTTCCTCTCCTACTTTCACCTTTAAAGCAAGCCTGACATCAAAAATAAGCTATAAGCTTAGAATAAGCCCTTCTTATAGGTGTGCATAAATTAGCATCTCGGTACTTCTGCTGACAATTGAGAATGCCAAGCAACAGAATGATTATCACCATCACTCAAGTTCAGGTCCCTCTGGTAAAGCCTGAAAGGGCTGTGGCTGTTCTTAGCATGAGAATTTAGAACAAGCGCTACCTAAGGCTCCAAGAAAGATGTCAGGCATCACAATTAAATGACATGTAGAAAAAACAAGGAAGAATCTCCTTAGCACAAAACTGGGCAGCAATCTTTCCTGCATGACATGCTTGACACATGGGTGGAATGAGACCAGAACTGGTTTGAAATTTTGTTATCACAACTTTACAAGCAAAAGAAAACAATGCCTAAAACTGATTAAAAATAAGGCTTAAAGCACCTGCTGCCTTGTGC
This sequence comes from Sylvia atricapilla, assembly GCF_009819655.1. NCBI lineage: Eukaryota > Metazoa > Chordata > Aves > Passeriformes > Sylviidae > Sylvia > Sylvia atricapilla. The sequence goes on along the minus strand of NC_089145.1, from coordinate 4,761,970 downwards.
CCTTATGCTGTGTGGGTGTGAAATGCCACCAGACTAATCTATTAGCACAGCAGATATAAAAATAGCTCAGCAGTATAGAACGTAATGGAGTTCCCCAATACATCCCAAAATGCCACCACAGTTAATCCAGAGTCGGTATTGACTCCACAGTTTAAGTGCATTCACCAAGCAGAATAGAAATAGTAACAGTTCCTTTTGTCTTATTTCATACATGTGGTTAAACAGAGATTATCTATCCAAAAAGAAAAAGAAAAAGAAAAAAAAAAAAAAAAAAAAAAAAAAAAGAAGAAGAAAAGCAACTGTTTCAGAAACTGTTTCAGAATGGTTACAGCTGAGTCTGATGCTGTTCTGCAGGGCAACGCAACAAATCAGCTTCATGCACGTTCAACAGGAATGATTCCTGCTGGGGTTCAAGTAATAAACAGCAAAGAAAGTTTAAATTGAGACTTACCACGGGGCACCATATATTCGGAATCCTTTAACTGTTACCTCTGAATCTTGTAAGTAAATACTATTTGTCAGGAGTGACTGAACATTGTCAAAGTCCTCTGGTTTCAATTTGGACACAGAGGGAAAGCGGTAGTAATCTTGTTTAACAAGGTCTGCCATGAATTCCTTATCAAATGTCAGTTCATGATTCCCAGCAATCACTATTTTATATTCATATGGTAGGTTTCCTGAAATAACAAAAAAGAGGACTTAATTAGCACATTTCCTCCCACACCAGCGACGCTGGCACAATGAGCAGACAGCTAGCAGCGACAGCGGAACACCCGAGGCCGATGTGCATCTCCATGCTGGGCACAAGATACTGATGCTGCTCCTCCTCCACTCACTGCAACGGCCTCAAAACCTGCACAGGAACAGCACACAGAGCCTGGACTGCAGAGCTCAACAAAACCAGCTCCAACGGTGCCACAAAACGCCACTGCTGGATTGTTCACCTGGATGTGACAATGAGGCTGTAACCCAGGACAGGGCCAGCAGTCCCCAGGGGTGACCTGTGGTGAGGAACCTGGGTGTCCCAGCAGGCAGGTGACCAGAGACTGCAGGATGCCTGCCAGCTGTGTCCTGAGAGCACCAAAGCACACTGCTGGGCCTCTTGGGTTTTTTAATTATTTGGATTCATTTGTATTCCAGTGGCATTTATTCAAGACCTATTCCCCAAAGCTTCAATTCATTTGCAATGTACTCTTATATTATTATTATTATTATTGTTACCATGTTTATGCAGTATCTCATGTCTTGTAGAAAGCACACAAGTAGAAGCAACCACAAAACTCAGCCAAATAACACAAACTAGGAAAAAGAAAAATCCGGTAAATTCATTTACCAACAGAGTCAGAAATAAAGAATTATATGTTTGCTCCCCTCAGTTCAGGGGAGCTAATACCATTGTTTGGAAGGAGGCATGGATCATGCTCACAGAGGCAGATTTTTGAGTTCAGAACAGATTTTCAAGCACTTGGTATCAGCAATCAGTGCCAGATCTTCCAAATAAACATACTGGGTGCTGAGCTCCCTTAAAAATACAGTCCCACACCGTGGTGTCTTCACAGAAGTTAGGCTCTTTTACAAAATCTGTCCCACTGTGACTTGCCAAAAACCACTCATAAGATTGCATCAAAGCTAACTGCTACTGCCTTCCCAATAAGCCTAATTTCTTAGTCTCATACCTCATCCTTCATTTTGGTATTTAATTATCAATAATCATTTAGAAGTGGCTGGGTTTGTTATGGGGATTTTTGTACAGTTCGTCTTTGTTTGATTTTTTTTTAAATAAAGGCAGCAAAATGTATGTAGAAATCTATGGGTTCACCTTCCCGTTCTGGAACTCACAACATCTGTCCCAGGGAAGACAGAATCAGATATTACACATTTCTGGTGAGTACAGTTCTCCCAAATGGAAGTGGCTTTGCTAGTTTAAAACTTGTCTTTTAACTTTTGAAACTGTGGTAAATGTAATGTATAAATTCGTGTATCAAAGATTTGGTTTATTAAAAGATTCCAAGACCTGTGGTGCAAGCCACGAAACCACAACATTTGCAACAGAAATGACATGGCCGGACTGGAGATGGTCCATTCATCAAGGATGGGCCTCCACTTCACAGCTGCTGACATCTGATGCAAATCTTGATAGAGGATCCTGGAGGATGACCAAATCAGCACCCCAAAGACGAGATCCAGGAAGACTATCAAGCCTTCTCACACTTAACGGGAACCTCTGACAAGACCTCGCTTGGAAATAAAGAGATACATCAATATTTGGACTTTCAATGGACTTAGCCTCAGGACAAATAAACCGTATAAAACCCCTTACACCAGGACATAGGGTGTGTGGTTGAGGTTGGACGGTACCGTTGTTACTGTCACTCTGCCCACCCAACATTCGATTGATGTTGTCCAATTTTATTGTGGCTTTTTAATTGGGTTTTTATTGTTTGGGTTTTTTTAATTGTCTTTTTAATTTGTTAAATAAATTCTGTTATTTTTAATTGGCTTCTCCACATTTATAACAAAACTGTTTGGGCTTGGGTTCTTTTTTTCAAGTAAGTCTCGGAGTAAAGCTATATGAAGTATATACAACAAGATTAACTTTTCCCCTAAATAAGACTTACAGGGGAACCAGTCAAAACCCTCTGCTTTTTCAATATCTACAGCACAGAAACAGGAATTATGCAAGGTATGTGTGCAAACATCATCTCTGCAAAATCAGTTAATTCCGGACAGAAACCCAAAAAGCTACAAATGCCTTGAAAAAACCAAGCAGACTATGTTTTTCATCGATACCAGACACCTCACTTCTGAACAAAATACATATTCATAATTCTCTGTGGTGCTGCATTAGAATAAAAGCTGGGGAGATGCAATAAATGCTCCTCTACAGTTTTTTACTCACTCCTTTCCCACTTTCCTCCCCTTCTCCATCTCTACTGCGTGCTGCTCTGCAATGCATTTTTATTTAAAAACTCTGTGTGGCATGTACCTACAATTCCTGCTCTCTGTGACTCCTGGGCACAAGATAAAATTGCTATTTTCTCTTCTCCCAGGAAATATAAAAGATACCACCAGCATGAAATTTGATACACTTGTCATAACCATCAATCCCCCGAAACAAGCTAGGTGTGATACTATTCTCAGAGAAGTAGGACGGAGAAGTTAAAATTCTTCTTAAAAAAGATTTCTGCAAAGTTATCAGCATTTACCTGTTTTAACATAGAAAACTCTTCATCTTACTTGATACATGTCCAAGCTTGACACTCTCATTTATTTTGATAGACTTGAAAACCAGCACATTTTGCTGATATTATGCCTAATTAAGCCCAGAGCATTTTTGCTCAATATTTTTTTAACTTGACATCTTAAAAATAAGACCTTACTTTGAACACACACAGGACACGCAAAAGCAAACTAACGGTGGCATCAGCAATTATTAAAGCATATAAATGTAATATTATACATGTTGTATAAACCCCCGAAATCTGTAGGGGAAACCCAGACAGTATTTCTTGCTGTTGATATTTTTAGGACTAAGGAGATGCTCCACTTGTTCATTTCCTGAGAGGATGCCCTGGGGGGGCACTGGCAGGGAACAGCCTCTCCCCACTGCTGCCAGGGAACCCATGACACGGCCCCATCAACAAAAACTAACACCAGACCCAAGGAATGGCCCTGGAGAAGAGCCCCCACAGGGACCCACCCAAGCTGATCAGCCCCCAGCCCTGAGCTCTGGCTCAGTGGTGCTGCACCCCTGTGCCCAGGAGCTGGGAGGAACCCGCGCTGGCTGCGGGTGTGACAGCCACCAACCCAGGTGCCCTCCTCCAGCAGCCACACCAGGAGCCCTGGGCTCTGTGTTTGTGCCCACTGTAATATCTGCCACAGAAAGGGTCCTAAGGCCTGGCTTTGCTCCCCACCCAGGGCCCCCAGGTCATCAGCTCTCACTTTTGGTTCTCATCCTCTGGTGCTGGCTCAGGAGCTTGCCATGAGCAGCATCACCCCTCAAAAGGCAAACACATCAAAAGTCAGGGCAGCAGCAAGAGGAAGTCTCATTCAATTCTTCTCTCTTCCCTGAGGAAAGACTATATAGAACTAATCACAGTAATAAATTACCTGCAATCAGATTGGCTGTTTATTCATCACATTCTGGTTTTTCCTTCTTGAAAAAGCCCTGTGGCATTGTGCAACACCCACTCTCTCTGATATCATTTCTGAAATATTTTGGCGTGTTCTCTTTTGGCAGACCTGCCCTTTGTCTATAATCTGTTGACCTTGTGTTTAATATGGAAACATGAACAGTCATCTTCAAAAATCTCCTACTCCATGGTAATTTAGTTTTATCTTGACCAGATTAATCTCTGTGTATCTGCATCAGTGCTGCCTGTACAGCACAACACACAGGTTGAAAGGCTTTTTCCTCACTTCCCTTCACTAAATCTTTGTTAGCCACATTTGGTGTTTATTAGTCTGATTTCCTAACCACCAAATCTTCCATTATGCATCAGTAACATCATTCATTCTAATTTATATTGCAGCTCTGGAAAACAATTAGAAGAATCCTTTTCCAAGAAAAAGTGTAACTGAGTTTATTTAAAATATTTAAATGCTTAACAGGTGAGATCAAAAGGCTAAAATTACAACTACCAAAAACGACCAGGGCAAAAAATGACCTAAGTCTGTGAAGTAGAGTCACTTATACTGGAGTATTTGAAACCCATATTTATGCGTATACACACACACACACACAGGGTGTGCATATGTGTATCTTCAAAATATATCTATTATTTTGGTCAAGATGTTTTTCAATATCTGCTCTCAACAGTACAAGCAAGGGCACAGTGTAATCATTGATCAAGAAAATGCTGCAGTTAGACAAGTTGTTCTCTTCTGGAAACCAAAAGGTCAGTACCACTCTTGCTCAAACAAAGGCAACAATAGTTATCTCTGAGTGACTTGTAAACAAATGGCATTGTTTACAGGAAATGCATTAATCTAGGAGACTCAGAAAATTCCTGTGACTTCTGGTCTAACAAGTCAACCCTCAAGCTACAGTACCTTTGTCCCCCAATGGTTCATCTTTACTCCTGTGCCATGACACCTTCCTGCCAACACAGGGATTTGGTTGGCACAGAGCAGAGTGGATCAGGACACTGACCCAGATGAAAAATGATGTAGCAAAAACGGAGTGGGGGTCTGTGAATGCTGCTAAGGCAGATCTTCTGTTTCTGACTGCAACCACTTACACCACTCCAAGTGTCAGCTGAACAACAGACTGACTTTAAATGTGTCTATTACATGGGACAAGAGAGGAAGCTTGGGGGTGAGGGGGTTGGGGGTTTTTTTAGCCTACGTAAGTAGTTGTTTCAGTGGGATTCTTTAAGTTCACCTCAAGCACTTGGATCCTAGGAAGCCTTAATGTGTTGAACAACCATTCCCATTTTAATAGCATGCTTCATATGAGTACAATTTAGTCATACAACCCAAGTTCTGTAAAGCTCCCACAGATGAAAAGGAGTGTGCCTGGCAGTGAACATTAACTGCTGAGTCCCTATGAAAATAGAAAACCACATTATTTTTTGACTGCTGTTACCTGCAAACCCCACAGGGAAGTAGGGGAATAAGAAATAATGTGATACTAGCTGTCCATAGAATGGCAGAAACCTGTATTTACACACAAATGATATGAAAGTGCTTTGGATGCAAAGCTCTGAATATGCATACGCATGCATTAACTAATCAAACCACACAACACTTCCATGAAGCATGAAGCTTTTTTCATGCCTGCTTCATAGCCTCATAAACCCTTTGGCCATATGCTGAGAAACAGGCTGAGAAGCCTTGAAGTATAAATCTTAGTCCCCTCAAAAAGAGGGAAAACTGTACGAGAGAGACGTGCGTGCCAGTGAATCACCTCAAATTTATGGCATATCGAATACGCCCCAAAAGCGCAAACCTGGTCACGGAGCATTCCCCTATAACCAACCCCATACACGTCCAGGGATAAAGACAGGAGCAGATTTTGGTTTGATCCTAGAGACTTCCAGTCCCTACAGCTGCAGCTGCTGAGGGCAACCAGCACAGCCCACCTCTGGCCAGCAGCTCTGCAACTCTTCCTAAAGAGGACTCTCATGGAAAGCCCTTGGCATCACAGGGCCACGGTCACTCTCTCTTCCCAGACTTACAGCACAGGTAGCAACACAAAGAGGCTCTTCTCAGCTTTTCAAACAACGACAGAATAGCTCAAAGGCTGCTATTTCTCCTCCAGCAGCAATAAGTGAGTTAGACTGCGTAAGTACAGTTATAAAGACTCAAACTTCCACAGGATAAGATATCCCATCAACAGCCCACTTCAGGTATTGAGATCCAAAACCGGGTAAGAAAAGCATCTTTTCTCAGATGAGACTGACCAACTGACCATGAAAATATTTTGGCTGTTTTAATCAAGTGAGCCTTCAGAAATGTCCTCAACAGAACAGCTCAAACTGGTATCAACCAACATACTGGCTGAAAACATGGCCCTTGAATTTCTGTGCAGTTTAGCTCCCTGTGTCTGTAGAAACCTACACAATAAAACAATTTAAAGCAACAACAACAACAACAAAAATAAAAAAAAGGGCAGCAAGTAAGAAGCAGAACATGCACAAAAACAGAGCATGCTTCTAAAACAGTACAGAGAACTGAAGTGCAAGATCTCTCAAAATCTTCCTGGTGAAAAGTATTCCACCATCAGTTCAGATGCCTCTTTTTTTTTCTCTTCTTTTTTTTCCCTCCAGTTTTGGAGAAGAAAAAATAAAGGCAAAACACACACAGGCAAGACAGCAAGAAGAGAGGACGAGTGAAAATGTAACTGTTTTGCCTTTATGCAAAGAAAACATCAGATCGCAGCACAGGGAGAAGCAAAGGCTGAGACCCTTGAATTCCTGTGATAAATCCAAAGCTTGTACATTAAAGCTCCCCTTTGTTGAAAACACTGTTAGACACAACAAAACAGAAATGTTAGGTAAGTGCAAGCTCTGCCTCTGACCTTTCCCTCTGTAAGCGTCAGGCTTCATTAATTTTCACAAGGCCTGACAGCTCCAGCGTTAATACTCACACTTGCGGATCGAGCCACACAGCAGGTTCAGAGTCTGCTACCTTCTCCTCTGAAACTCATGCATTAGGATTTCTTCCATGCTGGCAATGGAAAACCAAGTCTAAGAAACATTAAACACAAAAAACTACGTTACAGCAATGCTGAGGTTGAGCCCTAAACCCACGAAAGCAAGGGAGCACTGAGTGACTGTCACCTCAGCGCCTCTAAGTCAGCTGAGCAGTGCCAAGGGACACAGGGCCCGTCCCCAGGGACCACAGGCACTGCACAGGAGGCTCATGCTGCAGCATCAGTGCTGCCTCACACCAAAGTGCTTCCACTCCTCTTCTCTTCCGCGAGGAAACAGAGTGAATTCTGCCCAACACTGAGCCAAAGCATCCCCACGCGCAGCAGGAACCCTGCGGCAGGGCAGGACCTCCTGGACTACAGGTCTGCTGTGACCACGCATTGGTAACAATTCCTTGCCTTTATGTCTTTATGTCTCAACCAGAACATTATTCTAATTGTAACTGTTTGTGATTAATACCTTCCTCCTGCCTGTTGAAATCAAAAACGGAGCACTGCATAAGCGACAAGCTTTTGTTTCCCTTCAGTGTTCCTTGGCTTCCTTAGCATTATTCATAACTTGTCCTGGGTTTTGATCTCCAGCTTGTTTTGAACTTCACTGGGCTACTGTTGTTCTGTTATTGAAACACCTCTTTTTTTTCTTTGAAACATGGAAAGCTTAACTGAAGCTTAAACAATTAATACATGACATTCCTTTGTTTTGAAACGGAATCTGAAGTTTTTGTTCGGTCTAACCTAAAAAGCACAAAAAAAAAAAAAAAAAAAAAAAAAAAAAAAGCTTCCAGATTTTGCAGCTCACAGCACTGCCAACTTTAGGTGTAAAAAGTCCCCCCCAAATTGACTTTAAAATTATGAAATCTGAAACGCAAGCAGCACAGATTGCCTGCTAGTCCCTGGAAAGGCTTTCTTTTCAGGCTTTTAATTATGCAACCTAAAAGATTGAGCTTTCAAGAGGAAAAAAAAATCACGTAACTTAAAATCAAAGGAGCTGGCAGCTGTTAAGTTTCTCTTTAAATTTAGCAAATTCTGAGACATCACCCTACCTAGAAATCCCAATAGCCTTGTCTGTCCCTTCATATTTTCACAAGTGCTTCTTGCATTAATGGTAGTTCCTGCTCCTCTCCCCTTTCCCATAGCAAAATAATACCTAAAGGACTCCCAGGTCTGTGCTGGTGCCACATGCCCCTTCTAAGGGATCCTTTAAGGGAAATGGCACTCACTTCGAAAATTATAAGAGATTTTCAGGCGAGAACATCTTTTGTCTGGCAGAGCTGAAGGGTGCTTCCCCAAACTGAATTACCCTGTATTTACAGTAACAGAGACCCTTGCAGTAACTCCCTGCAGTTCAGGATCTGCAGGGCATGTGTACTGTACATCCACAGAAATACATTCTGTTTTGTCCAACTGAACTTCTGATTTTTCTCTTGCAATCAAGATCTCAGCGAGCCAGGGCTGACAAATTTTAGGCTAATTTCAGCACATTGTGTGGTTTCAAATGGCTGCGACCTTGACCTCCAAATACTAAGGCTGAGAGCAGGAACTGAAGCTCTGCCTTGACAGTGCCAGTAGGGCTATGTAGAAATGTCCTTCTTGGACTTAATTTACACTTAATTAAAAAGAAACATTTTTGGTTACTATTACATTAGGCTAAAACATAAAAATGAACCCTAATACTATCTAAATCTAAGAAGAGAAAGGCATCTCTCTTTCAAAATTTTCAAAGCATTCTCTCTAAATGCATCACAGATCAATTTACATGGTACTTTTGCCAATAAGCAAAACAAAATCACAGGTTCCAATTGGCTTAACTCATATTGCAAAGCGCGAAAGCAAATGCTAGAAAATGCAATTACTGCAAACAAACTCCATTTTCTCCACTCAGGAGGGAATTTCAGAGAACATTTTATTGCCCTCGAATAATATTTCTAAAGGCATCAATACACAATTCTATTTTCTTTTCAGAGCCCCCCACACTATATAACCTAATCCTCCATAAAGAAATTCACCAGATTTTGAAATAATATATTGGTTGTTGATATTACCTTGTGCGCACACAGACTGTATCAATTTATTTTTCTCCATGAATCTTAGGAATATAAAAACCAACTTCCACTGCCTGACACAAACAGATCTGGACCTATTTCCCATAGCATACCCTTTATCTCTATAATCTACAATTCCAATTAAGTCTTTTTCTCTTTCCCCCTAAAATAAGTGAATAAAAGCCACCAAAAAGGAGGTCATTTTGAGAAACAATTATACAGAAAGTAATTAAGCTAATCATAATTATCACAGACAATGTCTTGGTATTTTAATGCACATGGATTTTCACACTGCAAAAGGCCAGGGAAAGCTAAAGACAAGATTTTCCAGAAAAAGTGAAATCTTTATTTAAAAGAGAAACAAGGCTTGAGTTCTTTACTACTTAGTGAAGGAAACGGAAACTACGAGTGCAGGACCCAGATCTAGATTCTGCCCTAAATTCTTCTACCTTATTGACAGAGACCTTGAAACAAGGGGTAGAACTTCCCTTTCTGCCCACAGGAGTGATCAAGGCTCATGCCCCTACCAGGATCCTGCCAGTATCTTCCCTCCTGCCTCACTCTGAACAGATAAATGCACTGACCAGGGAAACATATGACATACAAACATTTTCCCTGTTTCCCAAGTCTTTGAGCTAGTTCCCATTTTTTGTTTTCTCATTTTTAGAATAAAGTTCATGAGACTTACAAATGCACAAAGCAATAGGAAATCCCCTTTCTCTGTCTTGCAGCCTGGTAGAACTCAGTCAGTACTTCTAAAAAAAAATCCCTTTAGATATCTCCTTTTTTTCTGTATCCCAGGAAGGGGTTCAGAGCATTTCTTATGCAAAGAAAAATCTCAAAATACACAAACAAGAAATTTCTGAAACCTATTTTCTTTCTATGATGCGTTATATTCTACACAACTTCTTGATTTTATACCTGGAAGCGAAATCCTTGCTTAAAAAATTATGATTTTTGAGTGTATTGTTGGTAAACTAGAAAACATACTGGGGTTCATAATTAACCAACTATCAGAACCAGTGTTAAGTGGATAAATATCCATAATGGCAAGAGGAAAGATAAAAGCAGGGATAGCAAGAATAATCACAAGGAAAATAAAGAGAAGAAATAAAATAAAGTGGGTTTTTTTTTTTTTAAATATCCCAAAGGCTTTAAAAGCATGAACCACTGCCTAAAAGCAGGACGACAGCTTTTTAATAACTCTGAGAATGTAACATTCTCCAGTGTGCTAAAGCAATTAGCTGCTTTTGAGATTTTTACCCTGTGATCAAGGCTTGTGCTTTTATTTGTAAACATGAAAGTGTAAGAAGCAAGTTTGATATCCAAAGGTAGTTTTAAACACATTTTCACACGGCAATGCTGATGCTTGCTGGGAATTGCGTCTTCCTTTTCTACGCTGGAAGGGCAGAAATGGAAAGCTTGAGCTGAGCTGCACTTCTAGAGTCCAATATCCAAATGACAGCATGGATAGTGCTCTGCTCCAGAACCACCTCCATGGTCCTTTTCTGAACTCTTTATGGAGCATAGAATACAAAGAGAAAGTGCACAGAGAATGCAAACAGAAACTACAGTCAACTGAAATACTCAGGCACATCTTTAGGAACCTCCAGCACTCTTTTCTGAATCCCATGTTTAAATATATTATTCTGAATAAAGCTAAACTATCCATTATAGTCTTTCAAGATGAACTTGGATACCAGGAATCTCCTGAGCCCCGTAAGGAAATTCCTTTTAATAACCCAGCTCACAGAGAGGTTTCTTAGCTGCTAAGAGAGACAACCAAACCACTCTAGCTGTATGATGTTATTACAAGGAGCTGAATTCCTCTTCTGCAGGCTTTTTTTCCTGGCCATCCAGAATTCCCCAACCAGGAGGGCACAGATCCCTTCCTCATGAGTTTAAGCACAGGCACAAACACTAAAAGGAGAGATAAGGATGCTTCAAGCCTGAGAAAGGTTTAGAGTGCTAATTATGGACACTGGTGCCAGTGATTTCTGAGCTCTCTGCCTTACCCCTGCTACTGTTTCTTGCCACCTCTCTCTTTTCTACTGGCTTTGCAGAATTTGAATTGCCAGTTTATTAGTTGTAATTTATGTTATAGCATCCCAGGACCTCAGAGCAGACCGTTCGATCTCACACTGAAGTTCTTTTTAAGAATCCAAATCTTTGAATTTCATTGCAGAAAGCTCTGTGCCAAAATACCTCCTAACTGTCCTTCTAAAGGCAGGACAAAACAGGAAAAATGCAAAACAGTGTAGGTAAAGTAAACTCCATTCTGCAATAGAGAGTTTGCATGCTTTTATTTGTGACAGAATTCAGGTAAAACTATTGATGTTTCCTGCCCTTGCTACAAGGAGATCGGCCCTTTGCTGCTGCCATCACTGCTCTTCAGTAAGGATAACTGTAAGCCACGAACTTAGGAGTGAAATGTTTTTAAATCAAGTTAAATGAATGTGTGAGATTTCGATTGATCATTGTGCATTTGAATTTACAGCAACATTTTCACAAGGTGCTTGAAAACCTGTGTGATGCAGCATCCGTACTTTTGTGCAGAGAAGGACACGGAGAATTCTGGTCCACGAATAAGTATTTCTCTGTTATTAAAAGCTATGGGTAATTGTTGAAAAAATTTGCAGTTTTTTCACTTTGTGTGCTTTCTAGAGTAGGGCCACTCTTATCCATTTCAGCCATCTTTTCTAGCCTTTGAAACAAAAAATGGGATGAGAAACCTGCTGTAAAAAGCCACGATACGCAGACTAAGTTTTGCTGAATAGCGCGACAACTACAGTGAATCAGAGCCAGTCATTAGGACAAAGCATTCAGAGAGCAGCTATTTCAGTCACTTAAGACAACGGTAACAATTTATTCCTTATTTATTCTCCTCTCTGCTAAGGTTTTGCCCTCTCACCTCACGGGCAAGCATCCCTGTTTTCACAGCTGGTCTCACAGAAGCAGGAGTTTAGGAATAGCTGTATTGCTCCCACTCTGACTGGCCACACTCTGGTAACTCACTCCAGTGCCAGAGCCCTTCCAACACCAGAGCAGAGGCTTTTCCTTCCTCCCTGCACCCAGCCTGGGTGCCCACCACAGCAGGGGATCCCCTCCTGCCTTCCCCACTGCAGCTAATGGCACAGGACTGTAACTTTCAGCAAGGAGCCAACAAATGGGGACTGACTTCTGTACAGTGTGGATTACTTTGCACAGGGTTGTATGAGGGGACATCAGTCCAGGACCTTTACTTTTCAGGACCACAAGTATGGCTACAGCTGCGTTATTTTATTCTTAGTGACCACTGAAACTTGCAGCAAGGTCAGAGGAGAGCAGAAAGAGCAAATTCCTCCCCTGCCATGCTCAGGAGACATTTCCTGCACAAAGCTGCAGCAAACTTTGTGTCTGCCTTGCAGCTTTTCTGCTCTTCCCTCAGTAGTGACAGCAAATGCCAAGTGCTGCTGAGGGAGCAGGGAGCCTTCAGAGCAACATATGGGGGAGAGCAGCTCAGGGAAAAGTAAGGACATGTGGGTAATTTTTTATCATTTGCAGCCTTGTTTTAAACTAAGAACCCTTTGTGTTGGCTGGTTACACCAAAAAAAAAAAAATGTAATGGCAACATTCAAGAGAAAAGGAGCTACTGCACTCTTATACTCAGCCTCCCCTGTAATGGGAAAGCTTCTGGCTCATTAGAAAAGATGCACATAATTCTGAGTCTTCATGGTTCACTTACCAAAAATTACAGGAAATTTAAAGTACAGGGTGTTCCCGAGCTCTCATTTCTTAATTCTATTAACTCGAGAACAGACGAAGCTCTGGAAAAAGCAGGTGAAAAAGAGCCAGTCCAGTACTTTATATCCCCTTGCTCTCATTTGTCTCCCCCTTCTTTATAGCCTCCATCCCGCCCCCAGTTTGATGTTATTTTGCTCTCCTGTGTTGGCTTTCCACAGCCTCTCTCCACACACGGCTGTCCCCTGGTGTGCTGCTTTCTTCCTTCTCCACTAAGGCACCATCAGTCACCAGAGAGGGTCTGGTGACTGTCACCCCTCAGCTGGGGCGCAGGATGGCAAAAGAGACCAGAACAGCTCGGTGAAGTGAGGCACTCCAGAGCTGAAGATGCTCCTGCTGGTCTTGTAGCCACCCTACAGAGCAGGTGCCACAACTCACTGCCGTGCCCAGACAAAGAAAACCAAAGTCAAGGGCTTCTCCTCTTCCTTTTCTCCAGTGGTGCCCACAACTATAACATCTTCCCCCCAAAACCAACAGAGTCCCTAAATACAGGCAACTAAGGCTTGAAGATCACCCAGCAGGCATGACAGGCATGGATGGGAGATGTGGTCTCTCTTCCACAGCCCTTCTGTGCCAAAACACGTCGTTCCGATGCAAGATTTGCCCAAGCTCAAACACTCAGCCCACTGCAGCAAGAGGGTTAATGAACAAGCTACACAGGCTGGTTATAGCCAGCAATAAGCAGCTCTCTGTTTTTCTTGAAGAAAAAAAGAAGCCAGTAATTTTTGGAACATTTATTAGACCCCTAGTATAGGCAATTACTGTAAGATAAAGGTCTGCCAGTCTTGCATTACCATAAATTGCTGCATGTTGCTTTTCTATGGCACAGTAATGTCCACAACCAGTGTGAATAAATGCTAGCATTTGAGTTTTAAGCTTGATTCAACGCCCTCAATCGAACATTTTTAGCAGGTCTTCACTTTCAGTGGCTGTTGGGCCACAAAAAAAAAGAAAAATACACAAGCCAAAAAAAAAAAATCCAGGATTGTATTTCACTGATAGACTGCTTTAAGATAACCTCACATATTTCCTAGCTTGCAGAATGGAACAGAAAAAGGTGGGTGGGTAGTACAAAACCCAAAGATCCTTCTTGCTGTCTACTAGGTTTTGTAGTCACACACAACATAAAAAAATAGTGGCAATAAAAAAAAAAAAAAAAAAAAAAAAGAAAAGGCTTTGTAATAGACAGAACACTGCCAACCAGCCTTAAATTGAATTACACAGCCTGCTAATCTTTATGATGAAATAAAATTTCTTTGAACACTACACATTATACTAAAATCTGCAGTGCTTTCTCCCCAGCCCCTCTTTGCTCACAGCAACTCCTCCACCCCGAAACCATTGTTCTTTCCAGCTTGGAATGTGATGCTCTACTGACAGAAAGACTTACTTTAATTAGCTATTGTTAATACGGTCTGCATGGTGTGAAAACGTAGCAGAGAACTATTTTTGCACTTTGTATTTTTGATGCACCATTAAATTTGCAAGTGAAGAAATAAACTGATGGTGTACGAAGAATCCATCCTTCGACTGCTCTCCACTGAAATCACTCTCATTACAGTATGTGGCTGTGGCAGCAGCACAGGAGGAAGAATTGGATGAAAATGCCGACAAAAGTTTCTATTTGAGTGGCATTAGTTGTTTCATGCTTGGTCAACACAGCAACCATAAATCTCTTTTCTGTTTTCAAAGTGGATTTGGGGGAAAGGTGGAATTGAAAGGGAGAATTATTTGGGGGTTTTTATAAATCTGGTTTGGTTATAGCTTGTTATAAGAAACCTGATCATCCCTTCCTCCCTTCTAAGACAACATGAGCAGCCCAGGGAAAGAGATCCAAGAAATGACCAAGCAATTATTGTGATTGAAAATCCATTCAAGAATTGTGCAATACTTTGCAGAGCTCACTGGCTCCTTTCTTTCATTGAAAATTACCAAATGAATATATTAGTTTAAACTTATAAAGAGCCACCCACTCCAGAACATTATTCTCTTTGAAAGCACCTTTTACCTGAGCCAAGTTTTCCAATGGTTGTCAAATAACACCTCTATATCTGGTTTGACTGTCCGTGGCAATTTGTAAAGAGAATTTTACACTTTAGTAGCAAACACAGTTTAAAACCCCTCCATTTCTCTGTAGACCATTAGGAGATAGCAAAAATAGATTTTTGAGAAATCTCTTCATGAAGAATTGCCAGGAATAACAAGAGCAGAACAAAAAAGAACTGATCAGATATGAATGATCTTACACTGCTCCTCAGGCATAAAGTCCATTTTAGTCAGTGGAAATTTTGCTACCTCAACATTCATTTTATCCAATTGCTTCTATTTTACCTTCTAAGTTATACTTTTGGGGTTCTGCTTCCCACAAAGCATCTGACTCAGAGCAGAGGATAAATATGAAGAAACATTTATAATAACTATGGCACAAAAGGAGAATTTTGTACTTTTTCCCACTTTTGTTTTCACATTGCACTATGGATTGCAACATCAAGAAAAATTATGGAGCCATTACCAAAAATCAATATGATCGTATTTTCACACTACTGTGGAAATATAATAAAATGAAACACTCAAACTATTTTTGTATTCCTTTGAGAAGAAAAAAACAAAGATAAAAACTAGTAATAATATATCACAAAAAGGTATATGGAAATAAAAGCTGAGCACTGATTATTGATTCAGACAAGTCATAGAGGAATTGAAAACGAAGTACAAATGGGAATTTAACCATGACATTAAACACAGTAGGAGTCAGAACAAAAGCAAAGGAAATATTCTTAAGTAGTAATATGGTAATAAACCCTAAATAAACTAGGAAGAAGTCTTTTTAAACTTTATGGTAAAGACAGAGTGCGATACATAACCCAGAGAACTGCTAAATCAGTAAAAAACCCACAAGTTCTCAGCACCAGCTCAATCTCTAAAACTATCTCCATCCCATCCCAGTGTCTGAAGCCTTGGGAAGCTCCTCACCAGGCCCATCACAGAAGACAGAGCTGTTTCCAAAACTGGACTAACACATTTTCCAGGGAGTTGCTCCCCTCTCTCCCAGAACAGCTGTGCAAAACTCACACATACTTACAAGATTAAAGCTACCTCAGCATTTTCTTTCACTTGCAATGAATGGGATTTTTTTTTCAAGTGCTCAGAATTTTGTTCATCAAAATGGTATTTTATGTTTTGTCAATTATTCATTCCAGCTATAATAACTAGAGCAATGCAGAGTTCAAAATACGCTCCAGATGGCAAAAACACAAATCAGAAATAAATCAATTTATAAAAAAGGAAGAGATTTGTTTTTATTGCCATAATTTAACTTTAAAATATTCACAAGCTTCCTTCTGGTTCTAAATTACCCCAGAACACTTGGAGCTAATACCCCTCTGAATGTGGAGAAATTGAGAACTTACCCGTTTGGTTTCTTATAAAACAGAGTGATGGCAGACACCAAAATAATTCACAGCAGAAATATACTTTTACAGAGCAAAAGCCCTCAAGACCAGACACTTCATCACACTGAAACTGTTCTCAGTGTACATTAGTAAAAGCAACACACTTTCTCTAAACCCTAAATGAGCCATGCCTGGAGAGGAGATGAAGCCTGATAACTAAGCCAGAGCAGAGAGACTGAGGAAGGATAAAAGTGGAATGTGACCCTGCATTTTTAAACAGTGATAAGAAAAAAGCTTGATCTTACTATTATACTATTCTGGTATGGTTCATTTTTTTTTTTTTTCAAATTAAATTATGCTATCTTCAATATCAAACACATTCTGGCAGGTGTCTGGCTTAACAGTTTTGAATATAATTTCAAATTTTCACAGCATTAATGCATAAATTTAAGTGTAGACTGGAACCAAGTGTCTGTCCATAGTTCTGAGAGCAACACCACATTTACATTTTGTCATCGATTCCACATAACAACCAGCAATTCCAAGGTGATGCTGCTATTTTCAATTACTAATCATCACACAAAAATGAACTTTAAAATAATTGACAATATTTTGCTGAGGACCACATCCACATATGCAGAGCATAACAAGAAAACCTCTAAATTAAAATTATATTATCATTCTTTTCTTCTCACTTCGAATAATATGATCAAGGAACTACAGCACAGAAAAAAAAAAAAAAAAAGCTGATTTTTTTTTTTTAAGCTCTAGGAACAATGTTTACACTAGAGGCAAGCACATATTACAGGTAAAGAAATATTTGCTCTGTACAAACCCATATGTATTCGGCCACAAAACCATTCACAAAGTTTTCACAGTCATAATCCCAAAGAAATTAAATGAAGTAAATATTCAGAACAAATCAAGACTTAAAAAACATGAGACAGTCAAGTTGCTAAATCCTAGAGCAGCTCAGGGAAAACCTAGCTAAATTCAGCTTTCAGCTCCACAGACAATAACCAGCAGTTAGATCACCTACTGAATTTATCCAAGTGTACCACGGCAAGATTTTGCCTAGCTTGTGCAGTAATGTTCTTTATAATGGAAACCTTGCACGAGGGGAAAAACAAACCAACCAGAATCAAAAAATGAACACAGTGTGATATAATCACTAAACAAAAAAGTACAAAATGGCTTGTTTGAGACGAATTTCTGAACTGAATTCGAATTATTCACATCAGCGAGGATTTGCACAATCAGGCCCAGAGTAACTGAACAAAATAAACATATCAACTCATTAAAAATCTCTCTGCCTGGATTTATCTTTGCTTTCTCTTCAGTTCTTATGAGTTAGTCAATCACTTCCCATCACCCAGAAAAGGAAATATTGCACTATGAAGACAGAGCTATAATTAAATATTCCTTTATTTCATTTCACATATATGACTGAATGAGAATGGATGGGAAAAATATGAACAGAGATAATAATACTAAGTTGAAACACTCGGTAAAAAATATATATGGCAGAGAATAACATTTCAATTCTTCCTCAGCACGTAATGCTGTGTTTACTGCAAAATTAGTTAAGTTGGTATAAGAGATTTTTAATGAAAACAATTATAAATTTAAAATAACTGTGTTTAAAGCATTTAATAGTCCCTAAGGTCAAGCGATTACAGCAGTTACAAGACCCGAGGGACATGTTCACACCAAAACAAAGTGAATAAATTACCTCAGCCAGTGCATGTAATCACTAAGTGACCACAGAGGCTATTCAATGTATAAGCCCAGATGACTTCCATGCAAAACCAATAATGAAAATGTAACAGCCAAAGGGAAAAAGCATTTAACTAGCAAAAGTTGAAAGAAGGGTTGAGAACTTGGAAGAGTGGGAAAGAAGAGTGTGAAAAGCAAGTGCCATGGCTTGGCTGTGCAGACAAAGAAGAAGAATGAGTGTTAATGAAATGGACAGACAAGATGCTGAACATTTTTTCCCAGGTGAAAGACCCAAATTGTTGCAGAGGGATGCAAGACTCAAAAAATATAAAACTGAAGAGCTTTAAGCTCTGTTTTTAAATGCTCTCAGCCCTGTGTAACTCTGGCATATGTAATGTCCAATGAAGTACAAGCAAGGCAGGAGCTCAGAACAATCATCTTTTAACTTTCCCCTTGGCTTTACTGCCAGGAAAAATTATGGACAGTTATTGGGTTTTAGTTATCCCATGATATAATTCTAATGGAGGCAAGACCCTGGTTTTTAGCAGGGTAGGTAAGATAAGGTGCAGAAGGAAACTCAGCTTTGATCTGGCTCCCTCATGACATAAATGATACAGATGCCTTGTCTTCACTGCAGATTCACAGAACAAAATTGCCAGTGGAGAAAACCAGACCCATGAAAGACAGGAGAACATTCTGCTATAAGGATCACCTTGTATTTGATAGCAGTTCTCAGTGTGTAGCTTTGGAATAAAGTTCTAACCAGCTATGGTGAAAAAAGATGCTACTGAGGAAGCAAAAGGAATCCTGCTTGCTCCTGCCTGCCACTGGTATGTAATTTTTTTAACTACTGCACATCATTACCTCACATCCCTGAAAGTATCAAATCTTCACAATACACACAGTAAATAATAACACAGTAAATGGTAAAAGACAATTAACACATTTTGCAGACAGGAGTCGGAAAAGAGAGGCAAAAGGACATGCTTGACTTTTTGGTTTGTGTTTTGATTCTTGGTGTTTTGATTCCTGGTGAGAATGCACTGAAGCAAGTATTCACCAACATTCCCACAATTTGCTGTCTCACCCTGTGCCAGGAACCTCATAACTGGTATTGTCACACACCTATGAGAAAATGCAAGGGGATGCTCTGCATGTAATAAAAATATTTCTCCATATCTGAAATCTGAAAGCCTGAGGCAAAAGCCAGCAGGCCCTCACACAGTTAAAGCTCCCAGTTTCAGTGAAACTGACTGCAAAATCTGCTTTCTCAGATAAATACTAGACTGCCTTCTACAAGAATTATGTATATACGCTAAGAAAGCCCCCTAGAAAATTACTGAGGCTGGAACACAACCTATTCAAAGGGTTATAATTCTTCTGCTGGAAGTGTTAAGCCAAGGACCCGTGTGCTAAAATAACATCATCATGAACCCCCTGTTAGATACAAGGAATGCCCAGTGGCTGCCAACACTGCAAGATTCCCCAGAGAAGGCTGAAAGCACCCTGGCAGATTATTTGGGTTGGCTTTCTGCAGCGCTGAGTGTTTTCAAATACTGGCCACAGGCTCTGGCTGTACCAAAACAGCATCTGTGGAATTACTCAAGGGCCAAAGAGGAACTCAGGTGGCCAGACACTGCTCTTAGCAATGCACTCAGGGAGATCTGTGCTCTCCAAAAGGCAATTCCTCTTCTGGAGCTGCAATTACATGGCCAGAAAAAGGATCATTTTGAGCCCGTCAGCTCTAGTATCACTTTCTGGAAATAAGAACAATAAAGCTAAGTTACAGTGATATGATTAGAAAGCCCCAGTCCCAAGCGCACAGCAGGAAAAACACTCATAAAAATAGGGCTGTGGAAATCAGAGGAGGTCAGGTAAAAAGAAGAGCATGAAGAAAACGCAAAGAAGGATGATGTCAAGGCACACAATGTAGAATTTCTTCTATTTAAGATTTCTTTTGTAAATCCAAATACTCCTTACATGTATCTCTTGAAGGGTCAGCCAAGGAACTCCAATGCAAAAAATGATTCCATCAAAAGCACATAGAGATGCTGCCACCACACAGCCGGCGAGAGAGACCGCAATAAAACCTGATGACAAAGCTATGCTTTGAAATTTTTTATATATAATGTTATAAATTCATTCTAATGTTTTTTGAAAATCAGCTGCTCAAGTCACCTTCAGCTCTGGGTATTTCTAGAGTAAGAGGTCACCTGGCAGTGCACAACCAGCCTGCCAGCAGCATTTACAACAGGAGCTTCCTGCACAAGTTCCCCTCCTTCGGTGTGGTTTTCTGCTGTTGCTATTTAATTGCCCTCTATTCTATCAATGTGCTGTCAGGGCACTGCTGTCAAATACAGCAGAATATGAAAGGAATTCTACCAAAGAGATGCTGACTGCCCGTGATCAAAGTTAAAATGCCAGTACTCCAACTCAAAGGGGCAAGCATGTGATTATCATCCCCCAAAAATTCTCCTCTTCCAAACAGTATTATTGATTCTGTCAGGCTGTACTGTGGGAAGAAGGACTTTCATCATTTCCAATCGTGCTGTAACTTGCAGCGCTGCTTTGAGTTCTAGTGAACCCAAAATACAGTGAGCAGCAGTTTTGGCTGTGGATACAAAACCCCCCAGCATCCACTAATGGGACACTGTGTCCTGTCTGCGAGGTGCCACCACCTCCTCAGCACTCCCAGAGGGCCACACAGTCCTTGTCGTGCAATGACAGAATCTTTTCCCCAAGGTAGCGCAGAAATACAGCAAAGTCTCTAAATTTGTCTTAATTAACAGAATTATATTGAGGCTAGAAACAGCACATCACATGAGGACGAGTGAGGTAAGGGTGGGGGGAGATTGTCGAGCGCCCTAATTCAATTAGGAGGCAGTGACTGACACTTGGACAGGAGAGGTTAATTGGGGTCACCAAAACGCAGTAATTCCTTACCTAACCAGTCATTAAACTTCTTGACCTCCGAGGGCAGTCCCAGCTCGGTGAAATCGCCCGTGTGAAGAAGGATGTCCCCGTAAGGCATCTGGATGCCATCTGTCCTGGAGTGCGTGTCTGAGACGCAGACAAAGCGCGTGTGGCCCGCTGGTTTCGGAGTGTCATATGGGATAGGGTCGACCCTAAAGCAGACACAAAGATCTCGTCACAGTCACGAGGTTAAAACCCTCACATCCATTATTTCACATATCAGCACACATCTCTCTCCACAAAAGCATCCACACATCCACTGACACGCACCGTGCTCTGCAACAACACTGTCAAAAACCCAGGAGGGCCCACAGTGCTGCTTCCAAACTTACCTGGTAAGGAAAGGAAGATCAAAAATATACACAAGACACAGCCACTTTCTGATACTAAAGTGTACTTAAACACTGGAAAAAAATGCATTTAGGAGGCTTTGAATTCAGATGTTTTACATGCTGTGCCTTACACATGAGCAGGTACAGGGGCCATGAAATAACAGGTCTCACAGGTGGGCCAGGAACAGGCTCTCACCTGAGCTGAGCAGCTGCTTTTGTCCAAGGACATATATACTTGTCCTAGGGTGGCTTTATGATGCTTGTATCCCCAACTGTCTGTTCTGTTTCTGTTGGATATTTTGTTCTGTACCTTTCAGACAGGTTCTTGAGAGCAAAGGGGGGGAAAAGAGAAGCGCTGGGTTTGTTTTGAGAAAATTGCCTGACTCCTCCACATTCTGCTCCTGCACGGTGTTGCCTGCAGCACGGACAGACAGCAGAACTCTCCTGTGCTTTTTGTTGCTTTTAGCTAGCTGAAGTAGAGAAGCTCCCTGGACAGTTTTTGTCCTTTTCTTAGGACTGTTTAAACCTGCTGTGGACTGAAAGCCCAGAAGAGCACTGGGAGCTGCACCTTTGACCCACTGGGGCCCAGGATGGCATCTTCCAGCACCAGAGGAGCTGATCAGAGACTGAGCCGAGCTTCAATTCACAGCAAGGACTTTCTGAATTGTGCCATCTCTCATCAGAATGGCAAGAGGTTTTATTGATTCATATTATTTGTATTTTTTTATGCTTGTGAACACTTTGCTTGGTGAATAAGCAGTTTTTCCCACTTTTCTCTATGGAAATTTTGTCCTGGACCGCTCGAGGGAGGGGCCACTTCAATTTGCTTTCTAGAGGGACCCCACTGACAGGTTTTCTCCCAAATCTGCTCTAAACCAGGACAATACTCCTGCAGATTCCAGCACAGAGTATTTGCTTACACACAATAAAGTACATTCAGGAGTGCTTTGATGAAGGCTGGAAACTGCAGAACCAAGTCTAGTGATAACTTCCTAAACTCATACAAAATCCTGAGCTCATCTTCCCAGAATCTATAAAGTCAGGAACTGATGTGCTATCACACTAAGCAACCACATATAATTTTTCCTTTTCTATAGCCAATGATGTGAAAAATGATGTGAAAAATCTAGATCAATTGGTTATTTGCAAGTTACACTGAGTAATTTGATCTTATCAACTACAAGTGACCCATCATGAAGTGTGGTCATTTGGTTTTTGGTGACTTTTTTTTTCTTTTTCCTAAGCAGAATAGAGAAAAAAAAAACAGGTAAGAAAAATGTTTTATGCATACTTAGTGGTTAGAAGCCCTAATTTGCAACAGAATAAATTAAATACAAAAGGCAACCCATTGCCTACTTTGGAATAGCAATTATTTCTCTGCAGAGATACCATAATTTGATTTGCTCAACACTTGAATAGCCCAGCATCTGGATTAGTGCCACAGAAAATCCCATCCCAATTCCACAAAACCTCAACTCACTCCATTGATGTGCCACTTTGATCATGGTTAGAGCTTAGCTTCAGCTAGAAATGTTGAGGTATTTAGGAGTTATGTCAGAATAATAGTCCACTTATGTCTCAAATTATCAGGCTAGTGAAACCAAGCTCCAGCTACTTTAAAGCACCCAAAATAATGCTGTTCTAAGACTTATTTGGACAAACAGGAATTCAAAAATCGGTGCCTGAAAGTAAAAATAAAATTAAACAGGTCTTATTAGTTTTGCTCTCCACACTGAAAAGAAAAAGCAGTAGACATCACTGTGCATTTGTTTGTCCTAAATCCCCACAGTTATAATGAGATGTATGACCAGCAATAAAAAATAAAGCACAAACCTTAGGAAAATACTGACTTTTGAAGTATTACTTTTGTTTACTGAACTGTAAACTAAATTAGCATCTAGTTTTCACTATACACTGAACTGTGTAAAAACTTCTGCCAGTGCCTTGAACTTCAGCTCTCTGCATAGGTGGGAAAGACCAGAAGCATGCTCCAGGGTGGAAATCAGTTCCCTGCTCTGGAGAATTTTAGAGTGGTTCCTGAAATCAGACCCCATATGGGTATGTCCTGGCCTCCAGTGGAAAACTGTCCCTGTGAATGCGCTTACTAACAAGATTTTATTGAGTTAGAATTTAATTTTGCTAGAATTTTTAAATTATACTATATTAATTATTTATTATATTTGTTAGAATATTCACAGCTAAAATATTAGTGGGGGGGAGATATTTGTTAGACTGAATTTTCCTAGGTACCATGATTAGCTCTTTCCAATCAAGCTGTATTTACCATAAAAGTACCACACCTTGTTGCCATGGGCCACTGAATTAATTTGCAAAATTCAGGCTCTCAAAGATGACGTTCACTTTAAAAACAGATTCTACTGCCAGCTGGACTGGAGAGAAGAGAACTTGGTAGAGAACTCTTTTGGGGGGGTTTTATTGTACCTCCTGCTCCACCCAAAGCACCAGGTACAATCACCTGAGCCATGCAACTGGTTAGCACTGCAGAAACCCATGGCAAAATTCCAGCAATCAATGGATTTCTTTTTCCTCAGTAAGGGTCTGAAATTAATAAGGTCATTATTTCAGAGAAAAATTAATTTACTCATTGAATTTGCACTGGCAAGCTGGGCAGAACTGCAGTCAGAGGCCATAGTGCTTTTCTACATGGTGTTTTCCTTCCAAAATATGGGGGTCCCCAAACCAACATTTCCCTACCTCCAAACGTGTTTATTCCAGACAGCACACGCACACAAAATGTACACCAGCTTTCATATCACCACCACAGAACTTGTTCAGAATATCTCTGCTTGAGCTATGACCAGCACTGCCTGCCCTGGGGAGTCCAATTTTGTTTGTACACAGAAGCCATGCTTTTGCTATTCTCTGCAGTTTGCAGCCAAACAAACCCTGTTCTGCTTCAGGCAACCCCTATTAGAGTATGACACTGCCACCTGCTTTAGGATTTTTCTATTCATGCAATGACTTACTAACAGAAAAGTCTATAATCAAAATTCATTAAGTCCCTGACCCTTCTTTCTCTCCTTTACAAACACTATGATGTTGCCAAGTAACCTTTTTTCTGCGTCTTAGCTTCCTTCTCTTATTCAGTAGTGCTTGCCTACTAAGTATTTGGAAGTGAGATACTGAAGGTTATTATGTTCAGTCCATCAATTTATCTTACTCAAAACAGTCCTTCAACAGAAACTTAACAGAAGTGGTGTTATTGCCAGTCCTAAAGGCTCAAGATTTCTTTTCATCCACAGCTACAGCATGGCAAACAGCAGTGTAAGAGTCTCCTTTCCCACTGCCAAATCCCGAGAGGATTGGACTCTGAAGGCAAGGCACTGCCCTTTGAGAGCTCCTGGTGACACACTGCTCACCAGCAGGTTCTGGGCTGTGAGCATCAGCCACTCTTCCTGGGCTCTGATCTACCCACAAACCAGCAGCTGGGGGTTTCACAGTGGCATTGCTAAAACTTCTGTGACAGTTATGCATCTGAGCCTTACTGCAGTTCAGCAGCAGACAAAATAATTATTTCAGCACTGTCCACCACCATTCCGCCTAATCAGGGCACACATCTAAGAAATTCAACTTATTCTTTACCTTTGCTCCAAAAACAGTGCATCCAGATAACTGACGCTCTCCATCACCACCAATACTTCATTTTTTTCAGTCTTCTTGATGCGGCAGACTGAAACACTTTACAGATTATTTGATTACTGCATTTGGAGCAGCATGCTCATGGAAAAATGCAGTAAGAGATATTTCAGAATAATTTAAATGTTCATACATTTAAATATATGAATGTATGAACATAGGGTTAATACAGTGATCAGGAAATAGAAAACAACATAAGATATGTTGCACCTTAGAAAATCAGGAACTTGGCTGTTTTTTAAAAAGTTTACGTAAGACCCAGAATGAAATCCCATAAGGCAGTTGAGCAATGACTGCTTTGTGAGATCATGACAGTAATGTAAGATCTGCCACATTTAATGCACTTATGACACAGGTTTAGGAATCGGAAGGGACAATGTAACCTTCATACACTTCTAGAAGAAGCCTGTTTATCAGATAAGTACTTGGCTTTACTAAACTGCCCTTACCGCCAGCGGTTCCCATTTAGAGTCTCTCCAATCTGCAGCTCCTCAATGCTGCATGAAAAGAGAGCATGACCCAGGCCCTGATTTGGCTTGCTCAGGTATCACTCAGCACTTGCTCAGGTGTCACCCCACCCTACCCAATCACCAGAGCACTTCCAAGGCAGTGGAGCCGTGTAGGTCAGGGCTGAGTGCTGCTCCCTCGAGTGCTCCATCCTGCAGTTGTACCCTGTCCTCACCCACCAGCCACCAAACCTCACCACGGCTTTAAAAGAGAGAGATTAAAGAAGCAAGAATGAGCGACACAGACAGTATCGAGGGGCTTTGAACAGGTAGTGGGGGCTGAATTCAGGAACAACCAAAAGAGGAGCACCTTTCTCATGCACAGGAGCAAAGGACTTGATTTAGGATGTCTTGCCAGGGAACAGACATGTTAACTGTGTGTTTCAGCCCCAGCCTACACCAGTTACTCCTAACGATGTCCTATAAATCAGCAGCGTTGGAAAGCTCCTCTGAGACAGGCAGGGCAGTGCAGCCCTCCTACAGACACAGCTGCAGGCACACCACACTGGGACCCTGCTGCAAAAAACTCAGGAAACACACAGGCCCCATGCTCCTGAAAGGAGTCAGTTTGGATTGAAAAGGAGAATTTGGCATGGGTGAGTTCGAATGCTGAAAATAAAGGCCTTGGGCTGGGTTAGCCAGTCCCTGGGAATGCCTGTGGCTGGAGAGCCAAACCCCCCAGACTGTTCATTGCCCTGCTCTCTCAGGCTTTGAGACATGCAGACTCCAAATTCCCTCTTAGAGAGGGATTCCCAAGAAACCAATTCATCCTTGAAGATGGAATAAAAATCTTAAACATTAAGCCAGGAAAAACATCCAGGCCCTAACACTGAGTACATCGCTCAGTTGAATGCAGCACCTACGCTGAACAAAACATTAACACTGAAAATCCTTCCTCCAGCCCCAGTCCCCACAGCTCAATTCAGCATTACTCCTGCTTCCAGCCCACCACTCTGCAGGCTGGTTCTGCTGGCATTGCTACGGGTGAACAAGTCAGCAGGCAGCACAGAAAACCACGTCATTTTACTGCTCCTGGGCTCTTCAGATGCATGAATAGTCCTGTGACATACGGGCCCATGTCCTTCCTAGATTGTGTCACATCATATGCTGCCTTTTCATCTCAATAATTACTCCACTGGGTATAGCTGTGACTGAATTGGTGGGTTTATTTTTTATGACATCTAAGTAAGTATTCATTATACATCCATTTAAGCACAGACTTCAAGTCTGTGTGCCATATAAAATCCATGTGTGTTGCTGCACTTTGTTTTGGGAGTCACTTGGAGACATCCTATCTAGTAATTACTCCATATTTAAAACATATCTATACAACTAGCTTTCAAAAAGCATCCTACTCATACTTCCTGTGAATATTTCTCATTGTATTTATTTACAGTTTAGTTTCCTCTTG
Source organism: Sylvia atricapilla (assembly GCF_009819655.1). Classification (NCBI taxonomy): domain Eukaryota; kingdom Metazoa; phylum Chordata; class Aves; order Passeriformes; family Sylviidae; genus Sylvia; species Sylvia atricapilla. Next base: position 4,735,008 of record NC_089145.1, on the reverse strand, counting down.
TATAACTTCCTACTCTTCTTGCTACTCCTATTCTCAAAATTTACAAACAAAATATTTCTTCAAAGAGCCAATTCACTTGGCATGTTTATTTTAGCCTTAAAATACAAGTATTTTCTGCAAAAACTTTTAAAAGCTTGTTTCTTAGTGCTGTTAGTCCTCCCTCCTCAGCTAAGGCAATGGAAGACAATTTTTTTGAAATGGGAAAACAAAAGCAATATATTTTCTATATCTTCAGGTTTTTCTTTCTTTGAATTCATACCTGTGTCTCTACATATGCTCCCTCTGGCATGGAAAATTCAGGAGAAGAGAACGGGGTTTTCTGTAAAAACTGCTTGCTACAGTGCTCAAAGTATTTGTTTCTGTATCCAAGTCTCACAGCTTTGTTATGTTGTGATATTTGTGACTGCTCTTAGAGCCAGTCCCAAGTCCTGGAACAAGGCGATCATGTGAAACCTGTGGCGTAATTAATTTTGTTAAAATTTATCAATAAGTCTCTCAGCTGAAGAAAAAAAAAGCATGAAGTGCACCTGCATGCCCAGCAGCATCCAAGAAATGGAATGAAAGTAAAAGATGTGTAATTGTTCTTACTTAAAACAAACAAATCAACCAAACCTCAGCACTAACAGGCCAACTTCATAATTCTCGACTGAGATTTCAAAGCCACAGACTAGAAGGCCTATATCAAACTGCAAATGTGCCCACATTTTGAAACAAAACTTAATATCCTAAGTTACAAATCTTCAAAACATGAACACAAATGCATCGTCATTTAAATTCCCCGTCAGAAAAACATTTATGTGCCCATACACACAAAGCTGATTTTGTGATACAACAAATGCTGAAGACACAAAGCCAAATACTAATTTTCTCTCAATGAACAGAATTAATGCCAAAATACAGTATTGCTTTAGTTGGCCACTGTCAGCCTTTAATTGTTTAAATTGTACATATTAATGCTTTTGTTAACTTGACTCTGTCTCCCAGTACGCGCAAACACCAAGCCAACATCTGGTTTCCTCTCTGACTAAAAACAAAGGGATGCAAATACCTTTCAACACCCTCACTGGTAGATTTTATTTGTATAAGCACACATATCTAAGAACAGACTACCCCAAATCTGCTAGAAAGCCCCACCTCTTCTGGAAACCTCCATGTACATGTGTCACCCAGCAAAGCCTTAGAGGGTTCTGGAAACTGTAAAACAGAGGTCTGATATTTATTACAGAAATGGCATTAATTGTGTCTTGGTGCAATGTGGAAAAAAAAAATAAATTACATTTACAAACCCACAGGAGGATTCAATGCACCGCTCAGCAGCTTACTGCTAACGCTTCCAACAATTATAGCTGCAGGGAAATGATGGATCTTTTTATTACAGGTTCTGGAGCTGTTTTACTTCCAGTGAGATTTATGAGATTAAACAGAAAAGACCTATATTACCCACTGTCATCATTTGAGTAAATTAAGAAAACTCTCCTTTATAAGGAATTTATAATAATGTATCGTCTCAGCCTGATTTAAACCTTAACTAATTAAGAGTCCAAACTCTGTTAATCCCAGATTCTGGCCAGTAATAGAACCAGAATGAGCTAAAATTCAAATTTTCCATGGTGTTCTTTGAGGAGCAAATAGTCAGCTGGCCTATTCTGAAGTACCTAACCTCTGCCTTTGATACTAATTGGAATCCAAAAACAAAACTGCTTGAGCATTTTTGAAAATCCTGTTAATCATCACTTTGCAGAAAAAAATTCTTTTAAGTCAACAAAATACCTTCTAAAATTTATCTATCAGTGGCTTTCCAAAGGTTAGAGAAGTAAAACAGAATGGAAAAAAGTTTCAATATCAGTATCAGCATCACTCTAAGGCCCAGAGAGAAATTACCTTTAAATAAAATAGTAAATTCTTATGCTGGTATGGTTTCAATTAAAATTCATTAAGAATTACTATTCCCCTATTCTTTTGCTGCTGTTGTTGGGGGACTGCTATAAATGATGTCTTTCTCCCACGTTGACAGAACTTACTTGCTGGCAAAACTGCACCTACTAGAAAGGTAAGTCAATAAGGTCTCTACACTGAAAGATTTTCATTTCCCTACTACAGACTATACAACCACTGACTCATGAAATATATTCAGAAAGTACAATCTGGCATCTCAAGCTTAGATCAAATTTTAATTTAAGGACAATGAGGTTTGGAAAAAATACACATTTTGATATATTTAGCAAGAGTGAGACTAAATTAATGTGTGGTATCCCTCCAATCACTTTAACTGCAGGAATCATAAAATGGGCTGGATTCACTCCTAATGCAGAACCACAGAGAAGGCTTTAGCCCTTGTTTCAACAGTAGGACAGATTTTTCAAAATGCAAAGGAAAAAAAATGTACCCCAAAACAATCAGAAGCAGATCTTCAGGACAGATTACACATAACTGGTGTTGCTCTAACTTGACATGTCATGTTCCTCAGAAACCAGAACAATTCTGATCAGGGGGACGAAGGTCACAAAGTTTTGTGAAAATAGAATTGTATAAGCATGTACTGCAGCATGTATTCCATTTCTGATGCCCATTTATGTTAAGAAACCAATCTGGAATGTCATAAAATGTACAGAATTCATATGCATAATTCATTGCATTTTCTTGGAGATGATTAATTCAGCAAATAGACAATAACTCTTACGTAACAGGGAAGCTGAGCAAGTGGACCTGAAGGTGCATAAAATTTTGAGAACCTATTCTCTTTGGAATTTGCTATTAAATCTAGAACCTATCTTCATGTTTCTGAAACATCTCGGTGTGTAGATACTCACAGGATTAAGCCCAGAGTGCTTGCAAAGAACCACTTGAGGTTGGTTCTTTTTCCCCCCAGCAGATATTTAGGCTAAGGTATAGTGGCTACTTGAAATTTTGCTGCCTTTCAGCTCAAGAAATACAAGTGTTCTTCTTTAAGCCACAAGTTAAGTATACAGTGCAAGTCAGAAACCCTGCCCTCAGCCTTCTCAGTCATTTTGCCTCCTGACCTGCAGGTATCACCCTCTCCAAGGGATGAGATGCAATTCAATCTCCATGCAAGCAAAGGGCTAGCCCTCTCCTAAGCAGACTGCTAATCATGAGCCTCTCTGCTGCTCTCCCTCATGGTTTGACTTCCACAGGGGTGATGGAACTAAGTCAAAAAAAGCCTGTTCAAAGGAGAGGCAATTCCTGCTGGGCAAACACCGCCAGTCCCCGTTTTTGAGTTACTAAAGGCACAGAATGCCATCAGCACGCCTGTGAAACTGTCACTGATGTTAGTAGGAGATCGGCGAACAAACAGACTGGAACGTATAACTCAAAAGGAAATTTCCTAGCAGCCGTGCAGCATGACATACCATTTTAAAGAAGTAAATTGGCAGACATCATATGTTACCTGCAATATGAATTCGTGTATGCGACCCAGTACAAAAATCTGGCTCTGTTAAGATGAATATTGTCTCCTGCATCTGAGCTCTACCAAACTTCTCGAAGGTATTAGTCATAAAACGCTCCCCATCAAAACACAAGCATCTAATACCGTGTTCCTACTAAACAAAACCCTTCAGAATAACCCTGCTGTCTTAAAAGGCCCTCCACCACTCAGTCTCACGTGCATGAACTATTTCAGCCCTTGTCAAAGGTTTCTTTTCATTTGTCTACCTCCTAAGGTGCAAGAAGCTTTCTACAGGGAAGATGGTAATATTCTGACATCATTTAGCTCTTCGTCTAAAGTTAAGTCCTAGTGTCTAATAGGAATAGAGAGGAGATTGTTGACTGCCTTCTGCCAACACCAAAATACAGATCTCTACTCAGCATCCAGGTTAACAAAAAGCTCAGCAGCACACTGAAATGGTTAATTGGAGTTAGGTAAGCTTTCATGCTCCGTAGTCACACAGCTGGCCAAGTATTTGTGTACTTCTAGAAATACCGTTGCAAAAAATTTTGACACCAGTTGTCTTAAGCTCAACTTGAACTCTAGATCTGGACTAGTGAGAGATATGAATCAGTCCCAGGGTGTATAGAAAAATATATACTTATCTCATATAATTTTCTTTGTTGTGGATGGGGAAACAAACAAACAAAAACCCAAAAACAAAACAAAACAAAACAAAACAAAAAAAAAACAAAACAAAAAAAAAAAAAAAAAAAAAAAAAAAAAAAAACCAGAAAACAATCTCACCTAACTGCCAAAAATCTATTTCTGCTCTTAAGATATGCTCTTAACCTTTCACAGAAGCTTTGCTGGAGACATGCAAACCTTAAGAGACAACCCTGGGCTTAAAATTCTGCTGGAGAGAATTTAGCACTTTAACGTTTCTATCCTTTATCTTTCCAGTGCAATTGTCTTCATTACAGCTAACAGCATCTCCCTGACACACATCTAACGTGAAATCCAGTCCCAGACAGAGCTGGATCCAACCAACAAAATGCTGCAATTCCTTGGTGACTGGATTGGAGGGGGCTGCAGGGGGCTGGACCATAGATACTGAAAGCAGGTTCTTTTATTTATAAAACACTGTGCCAAATCCATTCCCAGCTAAAAAGATTCTACCAGATAGCTCTCTGCCTTTTCTCTTCTCTCTCCAGTATTAAATAACTTATGACAAGGAAACTTCAGGTCAAATAGTATACATTCCACAGTATTTCAAGATACAAACATTAGTTCAAGTGAGAAAAAGCCTGCTAGATAAAGCTGTAGCAGGTGGGGCAGAAAAAAAATCTCCTGTCTTCACAAGCAGAAAGCTGCATGAAGGTAACTCCAGCCAGAGATGCTCCTTGGAAAAGCACAATTCATTCTGATTTGCTTTCTCCCCCTTTTTTGTGTTTTTTTTTTTTTTTTTTCAAATCTCTCTTATTATTTGGTGCTCTCATTTATTTTCCATGTGTACTTATATATGACAGAGGCTGCTGAAATCAGAACCATCATTTTCTTATGGAAAATGCAAAGTATCTCACAGATAAAAACCAGCACTGACTATTTTAGTTGTACCATCACTTTAACTTGACTGTGGCATTTATTTGACATGCATCATGTTTATACAATATTACGAGAAGCAGTGCTGCATATACGATCAGGAGGTTTTATCAATAATGCAGTTAATACACAGAGTGTTTGTGGGCAACCACAGTGTTACAGGTTATCCAAGAACATTTGTATTTTGCTTATACTTCTATAATAAAAATTAATGACTTAAAAGTGCTCAGTGGGAGTATCTAGGACATTCATATTTATCAGAACTGTTACTGGCTTCTGCAATAAGCAATTATTCTTATCGGGTTAAACCGTTTATTTCCAAAGATGTATCCCCAAAAATCAAATAAATCCAAAAATGAATTATAGTCAAGATAGAAATTTACCTCAGGGATACTTTCAGAAAACTCAATTTAAAAACACATTTACTTTTGCCTCTGTGCCAGCCACAAAGGCAGGGGGAAAGAGGGAAGAACAACAGAATCATTTTGCATTCAGTGTTTTCTACAAAACAATTCCAAAGCCAAATGAGCAGAAACCTCTCAGTATACAGCTTCTATCTGTGAATGGTAGTAAGGCATTGGCACCTCTGACTTGGAGATTATTGCTAATTGTACAGACCTCCTGAATAATGCTTAATATGCAACAGAATATTCTTTCCAATATTCCCCTTGAAAGCTTTGAAAACTCACTGCTTCCAAAACTGTATGTTGCGCACCACCAAAATTTTAGTTGGCATGACAGATGCAGGAGCACACTGCAGAAAGTAATTTCTGTGTCAAGTACAAAAGGCAAATAGTTGCAGTTTGAAATTTAGAGAAAGAACATCAGAATGAGAAGCCCCGGGAAGGAGGAAAACAAGCTGCACCACATAACATTTTACGATACAAAATGAGATGTGAGCAATGTAATTTCACTTACGTGATTCATTTTATAAGCAATGCAAATGCAATCCCACTGATTATCCCCCAAAACAAAAGAGGGAATTTCATTACTTCAGCCAGTGCAATTAGACATGCAAAAATCACAAAACATCCTATCTGCAGCAGAACAAACAGAAACCATCATTTCACATTTAGATGGGCATAACCAAGGTGGGTGAAATGCATTCTGTTGTGGTGGGTGCTGGGAAGACATAAACTGAATTGTGCAGTCTTTAAGCTCACACAGCCTGTGGTACAAAAAGACACACATAGGGATTAACTCCACCGAATTTGTCATAAATGAGCTAAAGACCCCTCAGAACCCACATGACATGTGGCAAAAAAACCCCAAACAACAACAAAACTACAAAAAAAAACCCCCAAAACCAGTGTCTTCCTCCTCCCTCCACCCCAACAAAACAAAAAACCCACTCCAAAACTGCACACCTATTTTTTTTATACAAGATTCTTTTTTCAGCTTTTATTTATATTCTGGTTTCTCAAAGCTTGAAAGTAGGTGGTTCCTCTGAAGAAAATCAGGCTGTGTGAATTAAGAGTACCATTGCTTTCCCTATATGGCTCCCTGGGGAATCTATTTATTAGGCACAGGCCTGTTTTCTGATTTAGCTTAAGCACTTTTCCTAGAGAATATGACTGTCCACACCAAGAGGAATTCTCAAGTAACAGCTGCAGAACTGTCTTTTTCTGCAGGAACTGTCTTGAATCAGTTCCCCTATATGGATACACAGTATTGATTTTCATCTTCATACTCCTCCTAGTAGTTAAAAGGAGAAGAAAATTAAATGTTTTTATTAGGTACGCTGATAATATAAACTTGATAAAAGCTTCAGCTTCTTGAAAATTAACAATAAAACTGAAAAAAACAAAATACATAAATAGATAGAATATCAGGGCACTCAGCTATACTAATTCAGGTGCGTTGATTTTAGTTTAATAATCAAAAGCACTTTTGCTTTGACTAAGAATACATGTAAAATTGCACCCACCTACCCATGTAAATGACATCCTAGTTCTTTTGCCTTTATCCATTAAGAGCAGGAAAAGATACCTGCCAGGGACAGACCAACAGAATTCCACACTTCTGAAAGGCTGTGGAGAAGTGCAAAGGGGAAAAATAAAAAATATTTCTATGAGTTTGCAGAAAAAAATCGTTGCCGAACATTCTGTAAAAGATACAACTCTTAGGGTAGTTTTTAAGAAACAGGCTAATTTACGAAGTTGCTTAAGGAGACAAGAAAGAAAAAAAACCCATTTCAAAAAACATGAGACTGTTGAAGCCTGGGAACAGCTGTCTTAACCATTTCTTTCTTTACATCTGGATCTACTGGGCTGTTATTTTTCTTTACATTTCTGCATTCTGGCATTGCCAGTGAAATTTCCAGTTGCACTGCACCAGGGCTGCTTGTGCTGGTGCTTAGTGCAGTCAATAAAGTCAAAGTTCACAGCGACCATAACAGGACAGGAATGTGAGCTAAGTGAAATACCCTGTTCACATCAATACTGTTACGGTCACCTAGATTATACAAAATTACCAGTTAAGAGTCTCAGTTCTTTGACTGAAGTGACTTAATTTCCTGCAACCTTTCTCCTCCTTCCTCCCTCCAAATGTTTTGGCAATCAAGAACAGACTTTGAGACTGTTTCATAATGAATACAGCCCTTAAGGGCGAAACCAGCAAGATACTCCAGTGTGTTCCAGAAATCCCTTCTGCAATTCATTATTCCATCTAGTTCTACTCTACTGGTTTACTCCAGCCTATAAAATCTTGAGCTCCTTCATCTTCTGCAGATCGTGGAGACTTGAGACTATGTACACTCCTAAAGGGCAAAACCATGTCTTTCTAGAATTAAAAGGCTCTAGTCTATCTACCTTCTGGAAAATCAATTGCTCCAAATCAACTGCCTGCATGTTGCTGTAGAAAAATGAATGGTGACATGCTCAGAGGCTTTCCACTAATGACTAGTTTTGCCTCAGAAACCATCTCTAGCACTTGCTTTTTCCATTGGTACCACCTACAGGAACAAGAACCACATCTATTCCTCTCCTCGTCAAGTAACACGATCAGTTTTTTAACTAACGATCACCCTGAGCTGATGAAGAGAATACCATGCAGTTCCAAAAAGCTACGCTCATCTCGCCCACACAAATGACATTTTCTTGTCTGAAATATCACGATCTCCCCAAAGACCATTTCTCACCAAAGTAGTACTTAGCTGTTACTATGACTCGACAGCTGCATACCCTTTACAGCGTGCCACCAAGAGAGCAGCAGATAGAACTCTGTTGAACAAGCACAGGTGCAGAATTTTTGCAAAACAGCAAAGTCACTTGGATTGCTGAGACTCACTGTGTCACGACACCTGTCCTTATAAGCCACGCTGTGCACACCCTCACACCAAACATGATCCCCTAAATTGCTCTGCCCTCAACCTTTGCTAAGTAACCAGGCCCAGAGAAGAGCCTAAATTACAGACTTGCCTTTGAACTACGTCTCAGTCAGAGGCAACCTACCAGGTGTATGCACCAGCAGCCCCAAGACATCAGTGAGCAGGGGTTTGCCTCGCTGTGCTCGGCTCAGGCCAGCCAGCTATCTGAAGGGAATCTAACCTCACAGGAATTTAACGAGGTCTCTGACTTGTGGCATGTGCCACTCACTTCTTCAGTTCCCAGCCTGATGGCAAAAATGGAATTCCAGTCCAAGCATGTGATGGGAACACGCTTGTCATGTGGAGGGAGCAGTGCAGTGTGGTACAAAGGGAATTCAGCCCTGGGACATTACGTATGGCCTGCCACCAGTTTAACGCTCTGAGACTAATACAATGTACAGCCGTTTTTACGGTTTGAAGTAAATATGGGAAGTGCTGCTGAACTCATAAACTATGCTGTCATTTTTCACACTGCTAAGCAAAACAGACAAAAAAGTGTTAACCACAAAGACCCTGTCGTGCCCTGGATTTTCCCTGATCATCCTCCGTGTGCAATTCTCTTTTAGGAGTGTCTCCCCAAGCTCTGACTCATGGCAGATAACATATCAGGAAGCCTCTCAAGGCAGTTGCCTTTACCATCCATTCCATTCACAGGTCTGGTAAGGGCCGCTATTTCTTCTTCCTCTCACACTAACCCAGAACCTACATCTGGAGCCTATAGACAGGTGGCTGATCACATCCTCCCAACCAGCCATTAGCAGGCATGTGCTCAGCCAAACCTCCTCCCAGACCCATTCACAGAGCAGCTGCTCCACAACCACCTGCAGCCAGCACTGTGAGTCAAGGCTTCAGGCATCACAGCCTGGAGAGGAGTATTCACAACAGCCACGCAGACCTAGGCATGGATCCCTGCTCTCCTGGGTTCCACCTGCCCCTTCTCATGGTGTGCCTGCTCACTTGGACTAGTCCTGGAGCACAAATGGATTCCCCTCCACAACTGGATTCAGCTCATTAGATGGGCACTGAATCTGAGCACAAAGGAAGCAACAGGAGCACCAGGGCATGGCCACCTCCTTTCTGCAGAAGCTACATACGGGATCAACACAACCATTCTCCCAAGTGTTAAGTGGAGTGGTTTTTCTCCTTTTAAGGCAAAAATAAGAACCTCCTTGGTCTAATGAGAGTTGTCTCTATTTGCAGACACAGTTTGATATTGCACTGCATGTTCAACTTCCAGATGACTCCTTCTGTTAGAGACGGCATTAGGCTTGGACGGGAAACAGTCTTCTAAACAGGCAAATTAAAAGCAAACAAAACGAATTAGGAAAGAAAAAAAGGTAAAGCAAATACCTTTAATATACTGAGATAATAAGAACCCTGGCTGCAGTTTCTTAATTGTGCTAAGGGGCTGTATTTCACAACCTTCTTCGCATCTTCCGGTGACAGCATCTCATCTAACCATCCACCTTTTTTGTTACTTTATTTTTTATATCTTTCTTAAACAAAACTGTATCCTCACGTGGTCTCATGCAGTCACTTTAACAGTAAAAACACCAAGCGACCATGCTAAACACAAAAAACCAAATTATGCTCTGCCCAGTTTTACAGACTCTGCTTTTTCTTTGTTTTCCTACAACCACTTTATTTTTTTTCCTGAGGGACATGCTGACATGAATGCCACATTAACTGCCAACCCCATGAGAAGAACATTTCAATCACCCATTATAACCAAGAAGCAGACCTCTAAAGTCCCCTGGCCAGGCTGTTTCATGCCCTTCCAGTAACCCTGCAGCATGGCTATCACTGCCACTTCTTATCTTATCGCCTGTTCAAACATTGTCTGCTAGGGGCAGACAAGGAGCCAGACCTAAACAATGATGCTAAATGAAGGCTTCCTCCCAACACAGTCTTGAACTTCTGCTGAAACTGATCACTCCTCAGCAAGATAACAAACCCTGTTGGGGGTTTAAAGGCTTAAAAACCCAAGTCAAGAGAACGCAAATAGGAAGCAGGCTTCCAAAAAACAACAAAGCTGCTCTCACTGCTTGCAAATATTCTCTCCGGGCATCAGGTAATCACCAGCTATATGTACATGTACACACACAGACACATGCAGAAACACGTAACAAATATATGGGGATGTTTTGATTCCTCAGTCAAATTCCTTTCTGCTAACAAAGAAAAAGTTAAAGGAGGCTTTTTAGCTCATTAGACTTTAAAACACAGCTGAAGCAGCAGCAACTTTTCCAAAGCAAAGGACCTAGTATGTTTTAATTCCATTAAAATCCAGACAACTCTGCACTAGAATTTGATGCTTGTTAGAGAAAATAAGTGTACTGATGTTTTTATAAGAGTAAAAAATCCAATAAACATGAAACAAAACAAAACATCTAATTCTAGGAAGCAGCAAGAGTTTTGCTTCCATCCTTTTCCCCCATCAGGCTACTTCCTATCAAAACTGTAAGCTTTATCATCACAACCCGTGTCATTCTCAGGCAGATCTCTTAACATGATTAACATTAGAAGCACACTAGCTGCACTGAGGTGCACATTTGGCTTCTGCTCATATTAACTGCCCTTTCTTCTTGGGAGCCTCAGGCAGAAGTTCTAAATGGGAGATTTGGGGTTTTCAAGGGTGGAAGACATCCTATCCCAGCCAAGGCCCCATTCATTCCACCTGCAGTGGGACCATGCCCACCGCTCCTCCAAGGCTCACAGTGACTCTGGAGCACAGGCAAGCTCCAGAGTCACTGTGGGGCACTGCCAGGCTTTGGGGGGTAGGTACCTCCTTATAGATTATACAGATTATACATTTATATAGACTTCTTCATCCTGGAGACAAGGGGTTTTTTCACTTTCTATGCAAATTAGAAATCGTGCAGAGTCTGTTCTTCCAGACCTTTCTGGAAATGGGCTGGAGGACCCTGGGGGCGGTTGGCAGTCTTGTTTCCTCCCTACAGTCCATGCCCATTCTGAATCTCATTCCTGTATTTGTGTTGTGCTTATCTCCAGGAACTAGAACAAGGATATTTGTCCCAGAAAAGTGCTGCCCACCTTCACACGGCCCCCGTCTCCAGCCACATCCTGTTCCTTCCCACAATATGTCACTACCAACAATCCTTGGCTGTCATTACCAGCAGCCCTTGGTTGGCTCCACAGCCATCATCTGACTGTGGGTGTTTGAGACCAACACATTGGCCCTTCTGGCCTTCTACAGACACTGCCCCACAGTGCAAAATGGGGTGGTACTTCTGCATTCCTGCACCAATCCGTGCCTTGCATCATCACCACTGTGACACCACCAGGGGACAGCTGGCAGCTCAGCACTCTTCTCACTCCAAAAGCACAGCTCTGGCCCTGCAGAAACTCAAATTCTCCCTGATCCCCCCCATAGGCGCACTCAGGCCCTTCAGGATGTAGAAACAATCTCACATTATTCTCGTCACCTGGACAAATGTTGGGAAATCACACAGAAGTCTCCTGTGGGTTCAATCTACCCCTGCACTTCACCTCCACAGTGAACTCTAAACCACCTGACACCACAAGACAACATAAACCAGCCATTTCATAGCTGTGTCTCGTGAAGTACCTTTGCAAACAAACTGCTCTCAGCCACACATTAAACCCAGGGCTGTCACTGATCTGGGCAGGGACACAGATCAATAACTTCACCTTTCAGCAACAGTGTCAAACTCTGCAGCTCCCAGTCCCCTCTTGTTGTGCCCAGTTCCTGCTTCAGGCTCTTGTGCCAGTACAACCATACAGGGACAGAGGGTGAACAGGGCTGGAGAGCTGAACTGGACATCAAACTCCAGGGATTACTCTGAATTCCCAATTACGCTACACGTGGGTGAACAGAGACCCGTGGGTGACCAGGGCAGTACTGCAAAGCACCAAGGGCACTCCAGCTAGCAGCACCACCACCCCCAAACAAGCAGGGCAACAGAGCTCTCCTCAAACCACAGCTTCATATGCCACTTGGCATCGGGAATCCAACAACAGAGGCTTGAACCAGCCACACTGCATGATACAACAGAACTTAGTCTGAGCAGCTTAAAGGAGCCCCAAGTTGCAGGTCTTTGTGAAACCACCATGCAAATCAGACTGCTGGCCCAGTCAGGAGTTTAACATCCCATGGGAAGGCAGTGGCAAGCCTCGACTAGGCGTGCAAGTGAATGCTTTCTTTCATAATGATTAAGCCATATAAAAAAAGGCCAAAAAACCCACAGAAAAAGAAAAATATAACTATTTTACCCTTTTTAGCAATATAGCTCAGTTCAGGAGAATATACCATGGCATCTTACTGTTTCTGCAAGGACAGTGAAGGCAATCTCAAAAATGTTGATCCCATAGAAACTTGTCACAACACTTGCACAGAGGCTGCATCTCAGCATTTCAAAACATCTCCCCAGCAACAATTACAAACTGGCCTTTCAAATGTATATGAAGGGGCACGTGGCCCAGTGAAAGCACACAGCACTGAAGTTCTACCCTCTACATCATTTTCATAAACACTTAAGTCATGTGCTGCAGAGCAGCATCACTGAAAGCTTCCCCAAGTTTCATTCCAAAAGGGTCAGGATCAGCCACCTTCTCACTAAGAGCAGGAAGCAGAAGAATGAGAAAGCAAGTAAAGCTGTCAATACAGGGAACTGTCTGTGTGCCACTCCTCTATAAAAACACAGGCACTGTAGAACCTTAAAAGTCCTTTTCAGATACTGTGTCACTACTAACAGCTAATACAGCAGGAAATTTTAAGTCAAATACTGTATTAGCCAAAACCACAACAATAAATAGCGAAGTTGCCATGCCTTGCATAAAAATGAAACCCTAATGAAACCTAGTGCAGTTTGTTGATACCATGTGCAGTCTAGGCTACATGCATAATGTAACAGTGCAACTGCTAACAGCAGGCTCACAGAAGATAATTTACACTTGTTTTTATGGACATGAGGAACTGATCTTTGAAGTTGTCCCTAATGAGATTCTGCTTGGCCCCAACAGCATCCTGAGAGAACGTGCTGGTTTTCTCCCCTGCATCCGGTGCATATTTATGATGCAAAATCCAGACTTATTTAAATTGCACATGTGGACTGGTGTGCCCCCCATGCCACTGCCAAGTCAGATTCCCACAGTGGGGGAAATACATGCTAAAATGTCTCAATTTAGCTTCAAGTCTTTTCTGTAATTACCCATACCACCTTTATTAAGTACCAAAAGATACACGGGGGTTAATGAATATGGTTCCTTTTTCCTTTGTACAGCTGACCTCCTAACTTGATTTGAGCTGCCAGGTCAATTGGCAGCTCTACCCCACATTGGAGAAGACACATCCAAACTACAGTCACAAGGCTCCCCAGAGAAAACACAAGTGTAGCTGTGCAATGGATGTGCAATGGATTTCAAACACACAGGCAGCAGCATAAGTAAGGCAAAGAGGAAAACGTTTTTGCTGTGCTACTTAAAGACTACACCCACCTGTGACAACCTAGATTTTACTGTCTCAAATTAAAATACTTCTCCCAGACAGAGCCATCCATGTACCTGGGGTCTTGATTATTACTGCTTCAGGCCAAAGTATTCAAGTGAACTAAGTGCAAACTAAGGCAGTCCAAGGAACTTTTTCACGCTCCATTCAAATGCTTCTTCTGCAGCTTTTGGGAGGGTGCTAAAATCAGAAGGTTGGCCACTCCAGCAGCTCCCCATGCAGCTGATATGTAATATAGCTTCAGTTATACCATCACAGAATCAACATTTTAACTCTTAAATTCCTGGTTTTTTTCTGTTGGGAAAAAAAGAGAGGGAGGGGGAAATCCATAAATTCTTTGAACATACATGTCAGCACTGTCTATGCTGTACGAATGCAGAGCATATTGTTTAGGATTAGATGACTCAGACGACAGATAGCAGGATGCTTGATTTTTCATTTTGAGCTCATTATCTAGTAACATGCTAAACTAATAGAAATTCTACCCCACTGACAGCTGCTTGGTGCCTTAAAAAAAAAAAAAAAAAAAAAAAAAAAAAAAAAAAAAAAAAACCAAACAAACAAACAAAACCCTCACAAAAATCAACAAAATACAAGTAAGAATTTTGCTTTAATTCCTATAAACAACCTCTTGGTCAGCACGGCCATGGTTCCGTGCAAACAACTACATAGCTGGAAGTTCAAAATCTAAAAAAATGTTTTGTTTGGAAAATAATAAAACACATACAAACACGAAAGACAGATTCCAAGACTGCCACCACAGCAATACTGTGACATATATCACACTGCTGCACGTTATGCTAGGGCAGGAAAGTCTTTAAACACATACAAAGTAAATACGGCTGCAGGCGCAAGGTGTGCTAAGGACTACACCTCAAGCCAACATCTCCTCTCTGGTTATTTCTGGGTATTTGAGATCATTTATGCATTGCTCAGCTTCCATTTATTCTGTATTGGTCATCTCCAGTATATTCCTCCTGCATTTTATCACATAAGTATCTGGTCCCAAAGAAATAGCAGTGTCTCTTTATAGACAGATATACAGAAAATTGCCATGTCTTATTCCAAATCTTCTAAAGGACTTTATTTATTTTGAACGAATTAATCAAAAAATCCCACCAACTCTACCACCTTCCCGGCTCTACATGTTTCCATTTATACCTTTTAACTCTTCACTGAATGAGATGATTCACAAGAGGTCTTTCTCATGCTGTACAATGACATCTTTAAAAGCTTCTGAGAGGAGCACTCACTGAAAATAGTGACAGTATGAAATGATGGTATGAAAGCCAGGTGACCCAAAATTAATTTTCATTTTCAATTAATATTTCTCTTCACAATCTAGACTGGATGCAAGGATTCTTTTCAGGAAAACATGCTCTGTAATAATGATATCCAAAATGAACGAGCCAGAACACAAAACAAAATCCCCTTAAGTACAGATCATTTTAATTCCTTGAGACCAGGGATTTCCCTCCCAAAGAAAAGGAAGTCTCCATTCTAGATATATCCATGTTTAACCCAGCCTGTCCTCTGGAAGGCACAGAACTGGCGATGGATAACCAACAACAAGTGAGAACTCCACACATTAAAGGTCTGTGTTTCTGCTGCCAAGATGATGTGTCAGGCTCTGAGAGGAGCAGCCTGTGTGATCCTTCCACTAAGGCAGCAGCGCTCTCAGAAAGCAGCCATGCAGAGTAGCTGAGCAGAGCACCACCAAAAGCCAAAGTGGAGATAAAAAAGAAGGAGGGGAAAAAATCATACACTACCCCCAGCATTACCATCAGCATAGTAGTTCTCAGATGGTGTTTGGAACTCCTGCTACAGCATTTGATATGTGCAGCCTCATTACGCATTTCTAGGAGAAAAACTGTCTTAAGAACTTTATACGAACAATTAAAATAACCTCCAAAACATCTAACAAGTTACAATTTGAATCAAAGCTCTTCCCTCAAAAACCCTGAGAGGGTAAATGGAAACTTTCAGGGTACAGAATGGTATCGAGAGTGGAACAAAATTAATTCTTCTTGCAAACATGCTTTCCTGTCAAAGCTGCAAACAATCCTGTTTAACAAACAAGATGATGGAAAATCAAACTAATGTCAAGAGAGATATATTCAAAATGAAACGACTATATAGAAAAAACTTCCAAGTAATTCAAAGATTACACATAGGTTATATATAATTTTTTTTCATATATAACTGTGTATTTATTTAAGCTTAATTTATTCACTGCTTTCCACCAAGAGGAAAAGTGAATGCCTGGATGGCTTTAAATTTACAAAATAAACACACCACATAGACAAAACTTCCCTCTTCCTTAATATGTCAATTATCATAATCTCGTATGTACATTGCTAACAACCAGAGAAAATAAGTCCTTGAAAGAATCATTGCTTAAAATTGAGGGAGCCACTTAATCTAGTATTTTTAAGTGGCAGGTCCTGTCCCACTGGAAGCAATAATGTTGTCACTAATCACTGCATTTTACAAGTATAGGACAAGGCTCCTATTTATTAAATATGCTGGATGACATAAAATTTTAATTCTGAACATTATTTCCCCCAAAACTATTACTTCACCATTCACAGGAAAGCAAATAACCCATTGTTCATGCTCACCGCTGGCCAAAAGTGAATGTGCTTTAAGAAACAAAGAAGCCTAGAGTAATTAAAAAGTAATGACTTTCTTTCTTTGTGCTCCCTACATAAAAGGAACAGGAGAGGAGATATACTGGACTAGCACCTTTTCCTTCCCATAAACTGATGCAATAGCCAAACATTTAGGAGTAATGCGCTGACCTTCATGCTCACAGTCACTACACTCAATTCCTTATCCCGGAGAAAGGGTAGATGTGGTAAATAGCAGGTTTCCTGGCTTACAAATACATCAGATCAAGTCCCTCTATCACACTCCTTCCTCCTTCCCTCCCCCATCCTCTCTCCATCTGCTGCCCTCCTGGGAAGGGAGCGCTACACGTAATGGCTGTGTGCTTTTAAGGCTAATGTGCTGGATATAAGTTAATGCCCTGTACAGTAAGTGGAGACTCTGCTGCAAGGAAGCCTCTGGTGCTGTTTTTTTTCCCCTGTCAACATCCAGAAGAATGTCTGTAAGGCTTAAAGTCAGCCAGGATGCAAGGAAGACAGGGTCTGGGAATACGAAATCCACAACCTGTGACAAAAACAAACCTTGAAACACGCTACACGGCACAGTAATTTAAATAACCTTCCAGTAAAAAACAAGAGACAGTTGGGATTTTATTTGTCACTCCCCTCAACATAATGATTGAAATTTACAAAATATGCCCATTATAAAATAGGGCATATAAAAATAAGGGCAAGCATCTCTCTGTCAGTGGAGAGTACACGGGTGAACTCTCCCGGCAGCAGGAATAAAATGGGTCTGATCCATCAGTTGTGAAGAGGACAACTGTATTTGGGGATCAGGAGCTGACCTGCTCTCCAGCCATCCTCTGTGCCTCTCTGAAAGCTTCAGCAGCACTGCTCAGCCACCAGCCCTTGGTGACAGCCAGCAGCAGCAGATCCTGCAGGACACACACAGCTCGTGTGCTGGGAGAAATCTCCGGGTTTATCGAGGTTATGACCAAGCTTTATGGTCAACTCTTCAGGAGATAAATAACGGGACTGCAACGCCAGGTACCTAGACTTTATTTTTTGGAATCCAGACTTGCCGTTTTCTGCTCCAACCACTTGGTACTGCGCCAAGAACGTTAGTGGCTGCAAGATGATCCTACCCTAACTTTTTATTTGAAAAAGGCAGCAAAATTAAAACCATTAAATGGAGTCTAGTCTCATTTACCGCAGGACAGAATTGGTTTGACTTCGGTGTTTTAAATGCACACGTGTTTGCTGTTTTTATTTTATGTGATCTTAATTTGCTGGATTTTCAAAAAATATCTTTAGCACTTAACATATTGGTTTATATATATTGTGGTGGACCTGGCAGTGCTAGATTAATGGTTGGAGTTGATAATCCAGCCTAAACAAATCCATAATTCAGTCACAGCTTCCACCTAATTAAAAACAACCATGCAGTAACACAAAACTTGCCCTGTACAATACACCATCTAAAACCTGCCGATTTTAATGGCCCACACCAAAACTGAAAGTAAATGGGTAAGATTGAATTTCCAAATCCCATCAAACAAGCTGTTTGCATCTTCTGAAATACCTGCTGTGAAATATGCACATGCATATATTCAGACAGCCTCTTTTGCAGTGCTCTGCATGTTCACATTACAGAAAAGACTTGAGAGCCACTCTCAAGCCCTCTGCAAGCAGCAATAACCTCGATGAAGTCCATAAAACTACAGCTGCCATGTGCCACATAGGATTCAAACCACTGGAAACAAGAAGTCATTGCTCCAAGGACCAAAACTCACAACTTGCTGGAAAATCCACTCTAGGGACTTGGGAAAACCTGGTGTGAATGATGAAGGGAATGATTTTCCCATGCAAGATGGAGGGAACTCCTTACCCAGCACTGGCACTGCCCTCTCCCTGGCAGCACGTGTCACTAGAGGGAATGCAGGTAATCCCAACACCAAGCTGGGCTGTGCCTTCCCAGGAGAAACTTTACAAGCGCTCTGTTCAGGGATGCAAGTTTTAAAGGCACGTCCCTGCCTCACTGTACTTCTGCTGTGCCTGAAAGCATTTATTTTCTCAAGTTACATCACGGCACATTACAGAATTCAAAACCAAACTGTTCGAGTGTTCCTTTGAGAGGGAGACACACTAGCCCTCCATTTCTGAATTTTTCCATGGATACCAATGTTAGGCAACTGACTCCAAAACTAAGCCACCTCTGGGAGCTCAAGATCAGAAATGTAAACTCAAAAAATTACCGTGTCAACACTGAGTACAAAAAAATCAATGTCCATAACCAACACTTGATCACTTCTGAAATAGTCTTGCATCAAATGTAAGCAAGCTGCATATAATAATTTAGCATATAACATTGACATCTAAACTCACGTTGTTTACAGGGCTTTCCTTTTGCTTATTTGTCTAACAAAAAATTCTCGCCAGGGTTTGTTAAAGAAAAGAGTAGAATGTGTGATAGGTAGCTGCACTACCTATTTCCAAGCACTTTACTTGGAATAGCCACGTGTCACAGGCAAAGGGAACAGGCTTCCTCATCACTGCTGTCAGGGAAGACCAGCCTCATCCTGCCCCCAGGAGCCAAAAATTCTCCAGTGGGATTTGTTGTGTGGGGCCTGCAAATTTAGTTATTAACTCTGTTTGCAAATCTATGCTCTAGAAGTTGTTTCACAGGACAGATTGCATCTCACCCTTCAAGCACTACATCTGCTGCTTCCACAATATCCCTACCTCCCTGATTTTTTTTTAAAAAGAAATTAACAGGTTTCCAGTGACAGCACAACATCCTGATTGCGACACATATCCATCTTTTTTGTCAAACTACTTCACAGCCTCCCTCCAGCACAAGGTGCTGTGGCAAGAGCCACTGCTGCCAAAAGCATTCCTGGTCAGATCCCACCACACATCTCCCAAAAGATAAGAACACATCTGTGTGTTGTACATAAACATGGAAGTGCAAGACAGCTGTGTCTCAGTAAGACTGACTGGCCACTAAATGAACCCTACAGTTAACATTAGAGTCAGATTATGCAATGAAAATTTCCTTTTATAGTCCTCAGCTACTGAGATGGGGCCTTACAGATAAAGTGTTTGTTACCTGAAGGCTTCTCTGCGTGATTAATAAAGCATAAAAGAACAGCAACACACATGAACACAAACCCCTTTTTTTTTCTCCCTCTCAGGGTTTACCAACAGCAGCCAGCTTGATTCTACAAGGTGTTTTAACAGCACATTTTCATCAATTAAAGTCTTCGTCAGTCTTATTTCTGCACAAAAGGTGAACAAATATCCCCTTCCTTCTATCCCTGCCCACTGGTGGATCCATGAGCACAGCAGGGACAGCTCCCTGTGACCCTCTACTGGTGAGGCCACACTGAGACAGAGACCACTGCAAGTAGCTCATTGGGGAGGGGGAAAAAAACCACACCACAAAAAACCACCCACCCAAAGCAAAAATCCCACCCCACTCCGTGGACATTTCTAGCCTGGACTGTTTCAGAGTCAGAGTCCACCCAGCAGCCTCTCCAAGGCTCTGCCAGTGCTCCTGGGGAGGTGGCAGAGCGTGGCACAGGGGCAGGAAGGAGCAGCTGGGGAGCAGCAGGTTCAGCACTGAATCCTTTCTCTGTTGCAGGGATGTTCCCCCCTTGCAGCCCTGTGAGTAACCCCCAGGCACAGCTTTTCTCATTCAGACAGCACGTGGGAGCTGCAGAAGGCTGATGCCTCACACTGAGGCACTGATGGATTGATTTTGATAGGCACAGAGACTGCTCTGGCAGCCTGGTCCCACTAGCACAAGAAGGAAAGGGTTTATCACCAGCTCAAACCAGACCTGGCTTCTGTCTTAGGGCAGGGCAATGTGGAAAGACAGTAATAATAGGGCAATAGTGACCAAAAAAAAAAAAATTCTAAACCTGTCCTACATTTATTATAATAATAATAATATTGGCACTTTTACAGCATTAGTTTTCCAGGGATGTTAGGCCGTTTTTTTAAAGATAGGTTGATATTATTCCTTTTTACAATGACAAAAAGAAAGGTCAGAAATTCAATCAATTTTTTAAGAGTGCTTAGCATATGGTGACTGCACTGTATAAACACAATACAAGGGGCCTAAATTTGAATTTTAATTACAAAACTGTAATTCCTGAGCCTT
Source organism: Sylvia atricapilla (assembly GCF_009819655.1). Lineage (NCBI taxonomy): Eukaryota > Metazoa > Chordata > Aves > Passeriformes > Sylviidae > Sylvia > Sylvia atricapilla. The sequence continues at coordinate 4,714,392 of NC_089145.1, read as the reverse complement.
ACATCACCACTGTATGAACACTTTTAGTAAGCTCCACAGTCCAGCATACCAAATAAGTGTCGCTTCTTTAAAAAGCTATTTTCATTTTACACATAAAATTTAAGTTCAGAACTTCCATGTTGCTTGCATTTTTTTGCACAAGTAACTTTGAACAACGTAAAATCAGCAAGATGGTCACGACCCTCACTCAGACACAGACATGCACAGGCAGCAGTAAGGGTTTTCTTAATGACAATTATAACTGGCACAGAACATTCCATTGTTCTGTGGCAGGAGGACCACAAAACATAATCAGTTCCTGGCCCTCTTCTGCAGTGGGAGACCTTCTTTTGGGAGCGCTGAAGGGCTCTCACCTCCACTGCATCCCTGCCTGTATTCAGGGAATCCTCAGCAGCCTCAGGGCAGCTGCCGAAAGGCTCCTGCTCTTGGCTAAAAGAAAACCAGGTTTGTTTTCCTTCACATACACACAGGGCTGGGAACTGCTGCACTGCCAGTGAGCAAGGTGACTAAACCTGCACCAGGGTGAGCTGACTGGGATGTGTCAGAAAGGAACACTGAGTTCTAGGTGCACTCATTCAAAGTACTCCTGTTTTCACAGCCGGAGCTTAAGTGCCACTTCGTTCTTTCAGAGAGTTCTGATTTGTTGTTTTTTGTTTTTTTTCATTTATTTGAAAAAAATAAGCAATGTAAAAGAAACTTGTATGGTCACAAGCTGCATAGGTTTTTGTAAAAAAAAAAAAAAAAAAAAAAAAAAAAAAAAAGGGAGTATTATTAATGGCCAGAGCAACAATTTCCAGCAAAACTGCAACAATTCTCTCACATCAGTACCAGGTGAATCGCCCGCCCAGTCACACGAGGTACAGCTGACTGGTGTAACACCGAATCTCTTCTTCTCTCAAGCAATAATATTACATGTACCAGCTTTGTGGGGGTGGTTGGAGCCCCAGCTGCTTTGCCCTGGAGAGGGCCAAGCTGAGGAGTTAACAAAGAATTTCATAACTTCACCCAGAGCCCCTAAGACAAAAGACAAACTTTCTAGTCACCGGAGACCCACAAGCCCCCTCGGGATTTTATGTAGATCTGTCACAATTGATTGGTTCTGTACCCTTTTCCTCCCACCCTGGTGTCCCATAAAAACCCCTGAGTTTCCTCTGGTCAGCAGAGGTTCCTCGTCCCTGGATCCCTTTTGCTGGTACCCTCCCAATAAAGTACCACCTGCGGAAATTCCACACGAGACCTCTCTCTCTCTCTCTCTCTCACCACGGCCGGCTAAAAGAGGGGCAACTCACAAGGACATGAGCTGAAATCACTGAAAGCTGAAATCGCTGAGCTGAAATCACTGCTCTGCCCGCTGCTGAGAAGCCCCTCTGCCAGCTGAGGAGCACCCTGACCCCCCAAGGAGCTGTTTTTAGCGAGACATCTTTTGGGGTGGTTGTGGCTCTCTGGGTCCCAAGTGGCGGTCCCCTCCACCAGCTGGAATACAGCTCCACTTTTCTGTAAATGTTAAATGAGTTCATATTTTGCTAAGGCCAACTCTTTTCCCCTCCCGCTAAATATCACACACCTTACATGAAACAAAAATCGAGAGTACTGCAAATCAAATGTAGGATTTCCCACTAATCTCACTGGGAGTTTATAAAGCCCATTAAATGCAGGATGGTTTCCCCAAGAAAAAAAAAAAAAAAAAAAAAAAAAAAAAAACCCAACAAAACAAAACAACAAAACCAAGATCCTCTCTGTCAAGGTTAGTAGTCTAATAAGATCTCTGGGTCCTAACAGTGTAAGGGGTCATCACAGTTGAAAGGTTTTTTTTATATTATCAAATAGCTGTGCTTTTATTTTATTATTGTTATTATATATATACACATTCACACACAGACATTTACATACTTTATTCAAACAGACATATATCTCTACCAATATAAAACTCTGCTTATACTCTCTGTTTGAAAATCAGAATATTCACATGGCGGATTGCTCTAGTACAGAAAAGGCAGTAAAATTAAGTAGTTACAGACTGAAAAAATGTATCTCCATGTATGAATAAACTTATTTAGAGGACTTATGCTCTGGCACAAAAACTTTTATCTTTTTTACTCCCTCACTATTGGATTTAAACCATAGGAAAGTGTTAGCATGCATTCAAACTACCCTAAAAAGAAGCCACCAAGCCATGCTGGTGACCAGAGGAAACCTAAAGGACTTCTCTAAAAAGCTGAGACTGCAGCAGCTCAGGCTACAGCTATTTTATCTTCACTAAACTCTCTCATTCTCAACAGACAGGCTCATCCAAAGGGACATTTTCCATAACAGATACACAAGGTTTATTTCACTCTTCTCTTTTTTGTTTCCTCCCCTGCAAGTAAATGGGGTGTTACACCTAAACAGGAAGATTTTTCTGTCTGGTTAAAACCTACGGAAGTAGTTTTTCATCTGATTTTGTCCTCAGGCTGCATCCTACAGCTGCTCACTGGTATTGTTGGTACCACTGCTAGCAGCCTCCTACAGAATATTTCAAAAGCCTAAACAGGCTTAAAAGCTGGTTTGAGTTTTAAAATAAATAAACGAACAAATCCTCAAACACACATTTATACAACTAAGGAGCAAGAAGCTTTAAGTCAAAATTCTTGACGAAAAACCTGAAAGAAGGAAAAACTTGCAAAAGAATAATCAGTGTAAAGCACGGGGAAGCATATTATACTTGCTATTTATTATTTTGCAGCTGCCCTTGAAAACGGGGAACTAAGATGATGCAGTTAATTAAAACTGAAAGTAAACATTAATTGGACAAAGCATTCAAATACCAACACTTTTACAACAGCCAGAAAGCAAGTGAAACCCGTGGGTGGGAGCATCACTTCAAGATGACAAAATAAAACTTAAAATTACATCCCTTTATGCAAAACAACCGTGCCACAAAAATTGCCTTTAGAATACCTGTTCAAACATTAATTAGTAGAGAAATGAAATGAAATAAAATACAACAAGTGATTCCAAAGTTATAGTGCCACAACTGCTGCTGCTGCCGGCCCAAGCAAAGGGAGCTCTAAGAAACACACTGTTGTTCACCTGACAGGATGCTTAACCAACCTGACTAAGGAGTTCTGGTATAATAATACATATAAAAATAAGAGCACTCTAACCCAGCTGATTGAGCTACGTGAAAGGCACAAAATTAAAGCGTGAGAAAAAGCCCAGGAGATGTGAAGAGGCTAAGTACTGCCATAGTGCCTTACTGAGCAGAACTATGCTGGTGATATTCCACAGACCCTCCTTTACCCCGTGTGAAATCAGAGTATGGCCCGAAGCATAGTCCCAGCCCAGTGCAGGCAGAGAAACCCGTTCTCACCTTTGCACACAAAGACACATATCCATAAAGAAATTCCTTCTGGAAGCAGTGCTCCCTTTAGCCAAGAACCCTGCCCTTAACCTGCCCCCAGCTACTGGATGATGGCGTGCAGCAGGGTCCTGCAGCAATACACTGCCCTGCTGTTCACACGCGTGTCACAAAACTGGGCTCCCATGTTCCTTCACTGAATTCTCCTCCTCCTGTGATTTTTGAAATCAGTTTCTCACTAGAGAATAAAAGCTCTGCAAACTCCCTCTTAGGAAAAACAAAACAAAAAAGAAACTAACAAACCACACACACATGCATTACTTTAAAAGACAGCAACAAAGAAAAGCAGGCTGTAAAACCAAATCAAATCAATCCAGGCAGCTGCAGCAATGTGGCACTAACAGAGATAGAACAGGGTAAAAAGATCATGGTTTCTTTGTTAATACTGCTTTTACCCAATTTTCTTTTAAGATTTTCACTTGATGACAACCTCTTTCAGACAAACACACAAAACTTCCATTACAATACGTTAAGAAGACAAATAAAGACTCCATCTGAAGCTACCACATAATCGAGTCTCCTCTCCCCAGAAACAATTCTCCTGTTCTTACATCACACAACCCTCAGTACACTCATATCTTCACTTCCCTGCCTTCCTCTACCCACCTGGAATGATCCACTCTTCTCTTTCCCAACAGGTTTTCTACAACCTGTCATTTGCTATCCAGACCTATACCTGAACTCACCTGCACTTGAACACTGCTCTCTCTTCTTCCACTGTGAATCTGGGACTATTCCCAGTTTTTTGAAATTTTGATCTCTCTTTCATGTGTCATCCCCTCTGGTGAAACCAAATTTTTCATTTTAGGGAAGTTGTACTATTTAAGTTACAAATTATTTAAAATACTGTCACTGTACCCTACTTTGAAGTTTCAGGTTTTATTTCCACTACAAACTTTCTCCAAGCAAGTATCTTTCAAGAAACCAAACAAGTTAGTATCATTTAAGAGATACATTATTCCTTAGAGGAGTCTGTCTGAGAGATTTTTAAACCTACCAATTCTTACAGTGTGGAATACCACACTTAGTCCTAAATTCAGCTCCCACTGAAGTCAATGTCAATAGGATGGTGTTATTTAAAACTGCTTTGTGATTTTCTTTTGTGTTTGCTTTGAATTTATTCTCTCAAAAAGATTTATACTTAATATCAGAAGCACAGCCTGGAGTGCAAAACATGCAACAGAAATTTGCTGATGAAAGGTCTGAAAAGTGAACCAAGACATGGAAGTGTTTCTAAAATCAAAGTTACATCATCGAGGTAGCAATAAATCAAATGCAATTAATGGGAAGTTTTTCACCTTGAAAAGTGAATGCCCGACAGACACTGTTCAGCATCCTTCCTAAAGTTGCCTTTTAGGAACATTGTAACCACATGAAATCCTATTAGAAGGTGCTGAACTCCTACATTGTGACTCTTCCGGCAGGCTTCTACATAACAAAAATGCAATGAAGCACCATACAACTTTCCCCCCTTATTATGCAAAATCCTTATCAAATTCAATAGTGTGACATGGTTCAAAATCCTGCCTAACAATGGCTCGTAGGATGTCAAGAGATGTCGGCTTTGTTTTAGTTTCACGTGCTTTTCAGTCTATTAATGGCAGGAGAAAAAGAACCTGCACATAAATAACAGATAAAGATCAAACCCCACTAAACAATGGGAAGGAAATTCAGAGTTGACCCTGGTGCTTAGCTCTTTGCTAAGCAAGCAGCCCATTGTAGCCAGGTGCCGACCCTGGGTGCCACAATACCCAGGAATAAGGAGGTGAGGGAAGGAACCTGCAGCTCCCCAATTCCCACGGTTCCCTTGATTCGGGCCAGGGCTGTTGTTCAGAAGAGAGAATTCGCAGTTCTTGGGAGGAACTGCGGGGCAGCCCCCGACTCCTTTGTGCGCCAGGTTGTGAGTGGAACGTGTGCCGCATTCCACATTCCACTCGCAACCAGGAGGACAAAGGATTCACTCATGGGGGGGGACAATTAGTCCCAATTAGACCTATTTCGCAGCTGAGTGTAAGGGCTGGGGGAAGGGAGTTAAATCTTAAAGCAATGGGTCCCTCAGGCGAGTTAAAGGAGATCAGTAAAGCGACAACGCTGAGAAGATGGGGCGAGCTCCACCGAGGAGGTGGTGGCACGGCGCCTGGGGCACAGGCACCTCCAGGGAAGGAGGGAACTCGGCTTCCAGCCCTCAGACACACGGCCTGAGAGACCCGGGAACCGTCCTGCTCTTCACCTCCCGGGACCAACTTTCCAAGCCACTCCTGGAGCAGCAGTCCTGGCCCACAGCAGGCACACAGGCCGGGAATACTCACATATGCACGTGCGGAGGCTGGAAGCGGCTCTGATTGATGTTGTAGTGTGTGAACGCCTGCGTTGGGTTGGAGCTGTACTCATCCACCGTTATGGTAACTTTGCCTTGTGAAGGAATTCCATGAGCCATCCTTCCTCCTTATGGACATGAGCAGCTCACAACTTCCCAAGGCCAGGGGCAGGGTAGGGCATTGTGGTCCGGGCAGCTCCTGAGTCCCAGCAGCTCCGCATCAACTCCGTGACCTCTGCCAGGAGACAAACACAGCACACGCAGCTATAAGCCATGGGATGGAAGCAGCAAAGACCTACTACTCTAGGCTTTCCTGATTCCCATTCAAATTCCGGATCTTTTGCTATATTCTTGATGTACCCGTTACCCCCTCTTCACGCACTACTATTCACGTTTTTCTTTTTAATTACCTCATCATCCAACTCCATCATCATTAGACACATCCAAAGGATGAATGCTTAAAGTAAGGCTTTATCTTCAGGAGGTGGGGGAAGGGGGAATAAAATACCTGTGTTGAAAGCTCCAGTTAAATACTCCCCATTTCTTGTCCTTTAATTTAAATAACATCTCGTGGTAATTGCAACCATGAAAACTCACAAGTGGACCCAGCTTGCTGAAGGACAAATGACTTTCCACAAATATGCACACTTGTTTTCAAGGTGCTGCTGTAGCTTTAGAACACTAACAACTGAGAAACTTACAAGAAACTGATGTAAAGAACATATTACAATTGCATAGCAAAAGGTATGCCCAAATACCTTTGAATCAAGGTATTTACGTGTCCAGAGAAAGGCGAGTATCTAGGCAATGTTAACAAAATATCCATATTATAGCTCACTAGCACTGAAACTGGTTTGGATTCACTGTTACCAGACAGTAATGATGTATCAGACATAAGCGCAATTTTACACATAAATATTTCTGCGTAAGATGAAAGAAATAGGCTCTTCCCTTACTGGGCATCCCTATCTTTCACTTCTCCAGAGTGCTCTTAAGCGTATTTTGCTTGAGGACTGGATGTGTACCGCAATATTAGCACAACCCAAGAGTCAGAAACCTCCCAAACACGCTCCGCTGAGTTTCCTGCCTAAAATCTAAGCTTCGACTCCTTCAGTCAGCGAACAGAGGGTACCTCAGCTGCCTTGCCTTCTGTGAAAACTCACCAGCTGATGGTCGAAGAGCACTTTTAAGATAAGCAACTCTTTAAAAGCCCCGTTTACGAGGCAGATCCTCAGCTGGGACTCGCTGCAAGGACTTAGATGAGACCACGACACTCAAAACCCATTGATATTCCTCCCTTTAGCTGCCACATGCAAGAGGGGACTTCTCATATCTGGGGTACATTTTACACAAGTAAATCAGTGCCTTACAGGGAAGACAAAGAGAGAGGAACGAGAAGAGAATGACTTGAGCCCTGAGCATCAAACTAAGCAATATTTTTCCAGTGCAATTTCCCTGGACTTTTCTAGCTCCTAGGTAGAAATGTGTTTGCCATGTGTAACATTCAGCATTTGAAATCTTTGATTTGCATTCAAAATATATTTTTAATACAAAGACTAATTTCCAGTTTGGCATGAAGCACGATGAAAACGCTCTGCAAATGGCAGATGGCCTGCTATAGGCCATTTATTTTACTATTTTACCACCTCAGGCCTATGTAGGCTTCCATATGTTAGTTGGGTTAAGACATTCTGCAACCTTCATTCCAGTAACTGGAGTCTATCCTTCATCTTCCTTAGCATTGGAAGGAAAAAAGGATATTAAAAAACAAACAAACAACACCCCTAAAACATAAAGCATCAATTAAAAGGTGTCACCAGAGATGGCACAGCACTGTAACTGTGGTTACAGTCTGGTCTTCCCCTGTGAGACCTAGTGGACCTCTCTTGTGAGAACAAGGTTTCAGCAGCGAAAACAAGCAGTGGTGAGCTTCGCTGAAACAAATCTTTGCTGCGCTAGATGCGATGTAAGATGCTGCAACAACTGCTCACATAATGTAGTGGTTACCACGCCAAGTTTGCAGCTGTTTCCTGAATTTCCTTTACAATTATATTTTAGTGTTATTTTGCATAACAGTAAAACGCAACACCTGCTTCAAACTGCAGTCCTGTTCCAAGCACTGCAGTTCTTTTGAGCTAGAAACTAGGAAGAGTGCACATCGCAGAGCAGCATAATTGCCCTGTACTGAAAAGTAAATACAAATGAAAACATCTTCCTGCCAGAAAAAATTACTGTCATTAACGAGAATGCTGGCCATCAGAGCTCCCAGGGGAAAAAAAAATGGAGTTTTTCTTTTACACTGTAAGAACTTTAGAGCCTGCATATATTAAGAAGTAGTGTGAAAATTACATGTGTGATGTAATTTTTTTCCACAATTAAAAACAACAATATAAAACAATACTTTAAACCAACAAGAAAAATTATGCTTGGGCTTTCAGGAAAGCTAAATGATACTGTTTTCAGCAACCCAGCATAGGAAAGGTCAGAACATTAAATTTCATATTATAGTTCACTCATGGAAGAAAAATCTAATTTGTTCATGAGAATGAATTATACATAAAGATAATAGGCATTTTTTACAATGTTTGTAACAGTCCATGTTACAGAAAGAAATTACAACTAACTGGCATAAAACAAATGACAAGAGGACACTTAAACAGCTGTATTAAATACTTTTAAGTTGACTCTCAGTAAGACTATAAGTGTATAAGCTGCAATTGCTTCCCATTGTTCTAATCTTTAATCTTAAAAATAAATCTCTACTTAAATTGAGACAAAGCTGAACAAAGCATCCTTTTAAAATGAAAATCAACAACAAACGCCAGACTGGGGATAAAAAAAATGTATAATTTGAAGCTGGCTTCTGTGTCAATTCTCTTAATTTCCATTCCATACTCCATAGAGTACTGCAGCTCAACTATCAGAAGTATCTAATTATTACCTTCTTTACTGTGAACGTCTCTGAAGAAAATAGAAGAAAGAAGCTGAACACTTCAAAACTTCAAAACAAATGTATCTTAGGCCCAAGATTTAAAAAAAAAAAAAAAAAAAAAAAAAGAAATTAAAAAAGACTTCTTCGAATTGCTACCATTCTTCTTTCTCCAGCTCTGAGCACTACTTGAAGGTTACACACAGGAGATGAGTACAAAAAAAAAGTTGGATTTCCCCATCTATCAAGTAGCAACAATGTGTACTATCTTCCACGCCTTTCGAGGCAGTTTTAAGTAAGAACGACTGCATTAAAGATCTACATGATGATTTTTTTCAGCATGTTGCATTTTCCCAGATACAGGCTGTTATCCTTTTCCAGCGCGTATCTGTAGCGGCAGCAAGACAGGCGATGTGCCATTGTACACATCTGCTCAGTGTTACAGGTATAAACCGGCACTCGTTCGGAACAGGGCTGACCCAAACTTAGGTGCAGCTAATTGTAAACCTGTACACTGCCGCCCTGGCAAAAAAAAAAAAAAAAACTGCCACGAAATCTGCACAGGTAAGTCATTTTCAATGGAACGCTACATTGCACGGAGAGCCGCTCACACGAGCTCTGCGTATGTACATGCACACGAAGGCACGCGAAAAACCCATTTCCCCAAATAAAATATTTACGCCTTCCTCATCTGAATTTCAAAAATTTGCCTCTAGCTGGGCTCGGGCTGTAGCAGACAACGCTGAAAGGCTTGAGCCGGGAAGGGTTAAGCCCGTGTCAACACCTTCTGTTGATACACGCACTATCCCGCCGCTGTTACTCCGGCACGAACCCGCCCGGGGCCGCGCCTCGGCCCCCGCAGCCCCCGCAGCCCCCGGAGCGCTCCCGGCCCCGCGGGGATCCGCCAGCGGCCCCGCGCTCCCCGAGATGCCGCGCTGCAGTTTGCCGACAACTCCGGGCTCCGGCTACCCATCGAGTCCGGCGGAGGCACGGGGGGCCCGGAGCCCGACACTCCCCCGCCCCGTTTCCCCGCCGCCGACCCCCCGTACCTGGGCTCCGGCCGCTCCCCACCTCCGCCCGCCGCCGGCTCCCGGGCCGCCCCGGCCGCGGCCCCGCGGGGCGCCGGGCTCGCCCTCCGCTGATTGATGGCTCCGGGTGGCCAATGGCTCCGGCGCGGCCCCGTCCCGGCGTGTGCCGCAGCCCCCGCCCCGCGCCCCCTGCCCTGCCCCCGCCCCGCGGCCCCGGGGGGCATTTCTGCCCCGTCTGCGCCCTACGTGCCGCGCCGCGCAAAGTTCACGTCGCCCCCGTGCCCGCAGTTGCCGCGGACCGAAATGGCTGGGGGGGCGGGGGGAGGATGCTCGGGGGACGGATGCCGTGAACTCCGCAGCGGCCGCGGGCGAGCGCGGCGGGGCCGGGCGGCTGATGCCCGCCGCTTTTTATTCCTGCGGTGCCGACCCCGCGCCGCGCCCCCAAACCCTCCAGAGGCTCCCAAGTGTCTGAGGCCTCTGGGATCGGGGTTTCGGAGCGGCTTCTCCGCCGGCCAAAGGGAGAGGGGCAACTCCGCCGGGGAACGCCGAACCGACCCGCCTTTCCCTCCTTACTTTTGCGGCGTGTCCCCCCCCCCTCGCCCCCATCCCCGGCTCCCTCCGCGCCGGCAGCCCCGTCCCCGCGCCCTCCGGGCTCCTCGGCGCTGCGCCCGCCGGCTGCCGCCCGCCCGCTGGCCCCAGCCAGCACAATGCTCCCCGGCCTACCCTCCCGGCCCCGCCGCCGCGGCCCCCGGCCCGAGCCCGCGCCGGCCCCGCACACCGCCCCCGCCCCCGGGCCGGCCCCGGCGCCGCCAGCCCGCGGCCGCCCCTGCGCTCGGCCGGGCAGCGGCGGAGGGCAGCGGGGGCACGGCCTGGGGAGCGGGGCAGGGCAGCCTCGCTCAGCGCCGCCGACATCGCCGCCTCGGCTGCGGGGAAGCGCCGCTGCCGCCGCACCGACGCGACCCGACCCGACCCGACCCGACCCGGCGGGTTCGGGCGGTCGCGCCGGGGGCGGCGGGAGCGCGGGCGGCCGGGTTTATCCTCATTATTGTTCGCGGGAGGCTGGACCCGGCGCCGCCGCCGGAGCTCCTGCCCGCCCGGCCCCCCCTCCTTCCCCGCTCTCGCCCATGACACGGCACCTCTAACCCGCCGCTTTGTGCGCCGCTGCCCCCGCCGTGCCCCCCTGCTCCCGACACCGGCCCGGGGCCGCTCACCTTCCCTCCGCCGGCTGCCGCTGCGGGCGGGTCGGGGATGCCTTCAGCGCGGGCGGCGGGGCCGCTCCATGGGGCTGCGGGGGCGCGGCCGGGGCAGAGCCTGCGCCCGACCCCGCGGCGGCGCCCGGCGGCGGCGGCGGCCCTGGGTCCGGCTCCGGGTCCGGCTGCGGGAGCGGCTGCGGGGCGGCGGCGAGGGCGGGCGCGGTGCAGTGATCGGGGCTGCCACTGGGGTCAGGGAGCAGGCACCAGGAAACACGGCGGCCACGGCGCCGCTCGCACACACAACACACACACACACGCGCGGCTCCTCCCGCTGCCTCGCACTTCACCCCCCCGGGCAGGGAGGAGGGAGGGAGCGAGCGCTGCTGCATTTCCCAAGCGCGGCACAGCCTCCCCACGCCGCGGCGGCTGAAGCGCGGCTCTGCCGGGTCACGGCGGGTGCCGGCGGCCGCGGGCGGGCAGCGGCAGCGCGGAGCCGAGCCCACCGGGACCGCTCCCCGCCGAGGGGCAGCGCCCGGCTCGCCCGCACAGACACGCATGGCCCATCGGCCCCTCCGCTGCCCACAGAGGTGACAAAATAAATAAGTAATAACAGCGACGATTAAAAACCCCAAATCCTCGAAACGGGGTTTCGCATCTTCCGCCGCACCTTTCGCCACTGGGTGTTAATGCGGTGCCCTGGTCCTTTGTAGGTAAGCTCACCTCGGCGACCAGAAACACCAGGGTTCGCCTTTGAGGCCGAACATTGTCTTAGGGTAACTGGGGCTTTTCTGCGGAAAAATACAATCAGGGATGTGGCTGTTGTCTTTTTTTTCACCCCCTTTTTTCTTCCCTCCTCTCGCCCCCGCCAAAACCACGGCAATTGTGTCAACTGCCACAACAGTAACAAAGTAAAGATTAGACGGGTTTGTTCTTTTACTTTCAAGACAGCGATTGGAAAGGGTAGACTTCCAAAAATATATTACAGCGAGGAGAAAGAACAAAAGAACGAAAGAACCAAATATTTTTGAATAGTCGAGCGGACAGAAAATAAATAGCAGGCCTCTAATAGTAAGTGAGTGACCTATATATATTAAATAAGTAATTTTGACTCTAGCCAACCTTCAGATATGCACAGCAGGTAGGCAGGTTTTCTTTGTTGCTGAAAGCCATGAGAAGGGTCTTCTGTATTGCCACGCAGAAATCCACTGGGATGGATCGTCCTGTTTAGAAGCATGGCAAACTAAGAAAAATTAACCTGAAAAAGACTAAATGGCGTAAGACTTTTTTTTCCAAATTTATTACCCTTTCAGTCTGATTTTTTTTTACTCTTGTCATTATCGCTTTTGATAGAAGCGAGCACTGTGAACCACCAAAGGAAAATTCCTGTTTCAGACAAAATGGCCCACACATGAGTCGTCCTCCTACCCAAATCAAAGCAACATTTCCAGGGAAACTTTCCCTGGAACAGAGTCTGAGGCCGTAGTTGCACAAATGTTTTTAGCTGACTTACTCTGACACAGCTGTAAAACCAGCCATCCAGCATGCAGCCCACTCCCCCACCTGTCCCTGCACTCATCCTCTGGTGAGAACAGGGAACCCCACCTGGCAAACCAATCCATTCAGCACCAGGGAAAAATGTTCTGGTTTGGTGTGGCTCAGTGTCCTCGTCCAATCCACCTCACAACTGCACCAGTTCTCCTGCTGGGACTAGACAGGGAGAGAGATGAGCAACTCAGTGCAGAAAGGGAACAGGTTAGCTTCCCTGGTACCAGGACCAGCTTCAGGAACAGGAACAGGGAAGGGAGGCGACGGGGAGCAGGTCTGACCCTGAACCTGCTGCATCCCTTCTCCACAGTCACAGCAGAAGGACTTTTCCTGTAGTTGTGGGTTTATACATCTGGAGACCCTGGCACCACAGAAAGGAGCTCCTAGCACAGAGGAAAGAACCGGGTAGAAGACTGGGAAGGGGATTGGACTGGGAATTAGAAAGCTCACTGACCTTCTCTCTGGTACCTGGTGAGAGATCAGACATTTCCCTGGTGTCTCAGAGCCCTGGTACTGAAATGAGCACCCACCTGCCTCACTATCCTCATACACAGCGAGCCCTGTGGCCTCAAAGGCTGTGGTACTTGGGTTTTGCTCATATGAATCCAGAGTGGGACCTGATCCTAAGGTCACACCTTTTTTACAATACTACGTGCTCACAACAACAGCACCTGTAATACAGTCATCAGGAGCATTTTTGTTAATTTATGACTGGACAAACTCTGGAACATTTTCTGTTAAGGGCACACAGCAGAACTTTTCCCTTTTACAAACTACTTGTTTTCGGTATGCTTTCCAAAGAGGTACTCACTCACCTTAGAAATGTGCTGGCCCCAGAGTTGCTAAAAAGAAGGACAAGATATTTTATGTAAACTGATTAAAGGGTTTTCTGAGGAAAGGAGTTGAATTCTGTTGCCTTTCTTCTCAAATTCACAAAAGCAGCATTTAAATGCAAGTGCACAAAAATAAAATATCTATATTATGGCTGGAACATGTGTTTATTGACATGCACTTGACAAGAGGGTTTCAGAGATAAATTCAGAAAACCTAAAAAAGTAAATGAGATGTTTGAGTGTCACAGGACCGACTTTTCTATCTGTGTGAAATTCAAAACAGTGAATTTCCTATTAATGATAGTGAAAGGATATGTTATACATGAAACTTTAGCCACATTCAGAATTGGCACTGGATTTTGTTTTTTCACTTGTACAAATCCAAAATTAATATCATCAAATATACAGATTCAGGAGATGCATGTTAAAAAATATAAAACACTATAGTATCCAGAAAAGCACACACATTCTTCACAATCTATTATGTCATCTTTAATACATTTCATAGGTTTCACTGCCTCCAGTTTCTGCCAAGCACAGGGCAGAGCTAACAGCTTATGAGACACACACAGTGCAGGTCAGACACCATGAACCACAGACACCTACCTAATTTTGCTCTTTACTTCAAGAAGAAATTTTCTTCTTGAAGAAAATAAGTATCTGTAAAGCAGTACAAGAAAATATAATTTAAAGTCCACCTCTGAGCACTCATTCCTTAAATAATCAGATTTTTTTGAGAGATCTTTTACACAGAAAGGAATTCAGACCAAACCAAACCAAAAAAAAAAAAAACATTTCAAACACATGCAAACCACACACGAAGAACAAATCCAGTATTTAAAAAGACTCCTTCCAAAGGGGCAGGGAGGGTTTTGAGGCAGACCGGCTCCCCAGTCTAGTCCACAGCAGTGTTCTGGATGCTTATGCTGGCACAGTACAGTGCCCCAGCCTGCAGTGCAGCAGCACACACTGGCCAGAGTTTCTCACTATCTTCTCCTTTGGACACAAGTACAAGAGGAGTTTCGGTTGGTTTTTTCAATTTCCTGGATTTTTTAGCCAGTTTAACACCAGAGCACCAAGGGTTCTCATTTGCACAGCAGACAATTCAGTTTCAGCCTGCAGAGACTGGGACATGCTGGTACAGTACTAGACAATGCGTATTTTAATTTCCTAACATTTTAAGAAAGTTAGGAAGTGGACAGCCACTGGGAGCAATCTTCACCAAAAGTCACTGGAATCATCACATGGCAGCATAGACCAGGGCAGTTCTGCCAAAAACTGTATCTTAACAGCCTCGTTCCCCTCGTTAAAGCAGAAATCCTTCCCTAACTGTGGAACAGATGACAACAGAAGAAAACTGCATTAGTTTAGGCTTCATGCCCCACTGAGCCCCACAACGTTGCAAATCTGCTGAATTTAGTCGGGTAGATTTAGAGTTCTCCATTGCTCTCTTCTTTCACTTGTAGGCCGTAAGTGACAGAGCATTTGTTATGCATACTGGCCAGCAATATGGATGGAAACAACAGAAAAACAGAGTATTGCTTATAAACAAAAACAAACCGGAAAAAAAAATCCAAACCAGTGGGATTCCAATTTTGCAAATTGGGTTTTTTTAGCTCTTAGAGCTTCTTAACAAAACTGCAGACTGGAACTAGCAGCTAATTGCATCTTAAAAGCTGAAAAAAACCCCAAACCTCATGCCTTTGGATTTTTGTAATCTGTCCCATTATGAATCAGACTTTTTCCCCTCGCAAACAGGGCCCATAAACCAACCAGTTTAATTCTCCAGCAAACACTACATCTTCAGAAAAAACCCCACAGCCTTTCCATGGAAACACACCAGCTTTTGGAGGAAGATGACAATTGCCAAAAGGAAGTGAAATTTGAGCCTTCTGTCACAATCTGCAGACACAGAAGAGCACGTCATTATTCTGCTGATAGAGCATCAGGTAAGATTACTGAAAGAAATATTACTAGTAGCCCTTTGGGCAGTCTTTTTGTATTTGATGGGCCACAACTTTGTCACAGGATAACACTTATCTGCTGCCTTGTCCCTTTAAATTAAATAAAATTTGATTGGAATTTTTCTACTTACCCTCTGTAGAAATAAAGTGATGCAAAAAAACCCAGCTGGAGGTGAATTGTTTGTCCTTCTAAAAATTCCCAATGTAACTGATAGTCAAGGTACGTGAAAAGGAAATAATTTCCTTTTTTTTTTTTTTTTCCTGAACATTCCACTGAACGTTCTTTTTTTCAAAATTAAGAAGGATACATGGGTGATTTATTTCTTCATAACAGAGAAGGCAGTGACTTCAGTTTTGTATGTACATAATGATCCAAGTGTTGTTTGATGGAGAGCAGGTACTGCAAAGGCATCACTGCAGGAACTCCCAGGTGCTGGAGGCTCAGGGCACACTACGAGGAAAGGTTTTTGGGGTCACACTCTGGTCAATGAGCTGTGGCAGGGAAAACACAACTGTGGGAGTAACGTGAGGTGTTTTAACATCCTATGTATTGCTTAACAATTTACCTGTTTAGAAGGTGGATGCCTTTTTCCCCGAGAGGTCATTTTATCATTTAATTGGTTTATAACACATTGAGTCAAAGCCAGTGCATGAGAAAACCCTCAGTTTCATTCACCTGCAGTTCAGGCACTCAAAGTTCATTGTACCAAACAATTCCAAAACCTGACGGTCTGTCAGAAAACAGGCATTAGTACTACAGAAGAGTGTATGACAAACCTCTCCTCTCTTTGACCTTTAACTTATTTAACTCCCTTCCCTCTTCATCACACAGATTATCTCGTCCTGTGGCGGAGCGTGGTCACACACTGTTTCTGTTCCTGGATGTAACATGAACTGTGTCCCCATGAGTCTGAGGAGTCACAGTGATAGCAGATGGCCTCCTGTCCACACTCTAACTCTACCCATGTCCTTCTGACTCTAGACAGAAGATTCAGTGAAGTGGTTTTCTATCACACTGAGTGCATTTTTCAGATGTCAAGCTCCACAAACTGAAATTCCTGCAGACAGAGAAAAATTCTTCTGTTCTTCAGAGAAGGTCCCTATGGCATGGAAAGTCATGTATGAAATTCTCAAAATCTGTCAAAATTCCACATGGAAAGTAAATTGCAAAACCGAAATAGATATTTTTTCTCCGTGCAAGTAAAGCAGTTAACATGGCAGTGCAGGAGAGTATTACTCCTGTGCTATCTTGGAGATTTTTTTTTTTTTTGAAGACTACAGATTTACTGGCAAATTCATCTGATGATGATGATGACTATTGTCAACAGCTACTCAGAGTTAACCTCTTTACATCTAAACACATAGAGCTTCACTTCGTGCCTTACATAATTAACCTTGTGCTTTTGACAGACAGTAAGAACCATGGTCTCCAGCAAATCTGCATCTAGTTCTGGTTTATGGAATCCAGGTTCCCTTTGGGTCAGAACTGTGTTGTCCTTATAGAAAACTGCAGGACAAGCGTAACAGAAAGCCTTTAAAGATGTCAGGTGTTCCTACAAGGACATCTTTCCAATCTGAGCAACCAAGAGTCCCTAAATGAAGGGAAAGACTTTCTCAGAAGCCTTGTCACTTTTTATGTCCCTGGTAACACTGCTGATCTGAAGGTACACATAAACCTGAGAGCTTGAAGCCAAAATCTTTACTGTGTGTTAATTATCATCATTATCAAGCTCTGCTGTACAGAAAATACAGCTCATGTTGCTTACAAATCCTCCCATTCTGTGGGGAAAGAGCAGACCTTAAATTCACAGGCAGTGCTATCATGTAAGACAGGATTCTGGGAAGGAATGAAGATCCTACAGTATCACCTCTGGTCAATGCTCATTTTTATCCCTTGATTTGGCATTTAAAAATCAATATCCCATAACAGTTATTGTCTGGAGTTTAAATGCATCCAGGCTGAAAACACTTGCTAAGAACAGAGGGATTTTACACTCTTTGTTTCAGAGACCCTGGGAAAAGAAATCCTGTATTCCAGTTATTGTCTGGTATTTGAGTTCAGTGTTGGCAAACTGGTCCCTGCATGTCTTTGAGGCATATGGAAATTGATGATGAAAGTGTCTAGTATAACTACAAGTATAATTTGATGAAAACTGGAGCAGTGAACTGTGAGAAACTGCTAAATCAGTGTCATCAAAATCCGCTTGAAAAAGAATGAAACAGAAACACCACCAGGACACATGCAACGCAGTGCAAAGGCTGGGAAACCAGCGAGCAAACACAAAAATTAAGGAAACCTACAAGAAATTATTTTAATTGTTATTTTTGAAACACATGCCCAAAACACAGTACAACTTCCCCGTTCAAATTCGCTTGACGGAGACAGTGACATAATGTCTCCTCCAAATTGTTCAAGCCCAAAATCTTGGCACGAGCTGTTCTGATAGAGTATCAAGTTCAGCCCTGGCACTCTTGCCTGTCTACCCATAACCATGTGCAGAATAAGAACAGCACCGTGGCCAATGCAAATCCTAGTTATAGCTTGAGTCCCTTGGGGCAACAGAAAAACACCAAAATAGAAAACATATTACGGTTTTAAAGCAATAATATTACTGAGGGGAATAAAACAAACGTAACCTCAGAAGTAAGATGACATTTATTGCCTAAAAGTTAACAATTTCTGAAGCTGTAAAAGTATAAATAAGGCCTGAAGATGGCAGTGAAAAGATCCTGATATTGCTTTATTCATACATTTGGAATGAAAACAAAACAAACTTACATAGAAATCTGAGAGCAAGAGGACAAAGAAAGAAGGTATGGTAATTTTTCTATATTATATGTATGTTTTGTTTACTGATGTTTGCCTACATCAGTAAACACACACAAAATACCGGGAAAAAATAAATTATTCTATTTCATTTTACCCATGTTGTAAGATAGAAAAATGTGCATGTATGCCCAAGAAAGGGATATAAGCGTGCACATTCATAGACTTGCCAGAGAATTTGTACAAAAAGATCACAGGGAGACAGAGACAGCTGGAAAAATTGGAGCAGGGGCTCTGATTTTCATGCCAGTGTTACACCTAATGCAAAGGGAATGCAGATGATGGACTGCAAGCTATATGTTATTCCTCCTGACACATCACAGTGTGCTGGGAGAGCTGAGCAAAGACTGGGAAGCAACAAAAAAAAAAAAAAAACCCTCACAAAAACCCCAACTACCAAACAGAAAAATCCCCCAAAACCCACACAAATAAACAACAAAACGAAACAAAACACAACACACAAATAACAGACACAGTGCTACTATAAATTAAAATATTTTTTTCTCATACTTATTGCAGTCATCAACATTTTCATGGACAAAAGACAATGTCAAGATCAAGCAGTGGACACCAAGCACGAGCTTCTAAAACTCAAAAATTTAACTAAACTGTACCTTCAATCTCACCAGGACACACGCATGCCAGAAAACACAAAATGGAAAATGACCAGACACAAACATCTCTTGAATGTCCTATATCATGTTTTGAGAGAATCATAATGAGATGTTTCTGCACATGGACTTACTCAGATAAACTATAAATAAGCCTAATTAGAAAGCTGTGCTAACAAATATCTAGATGATTCCTTTCTATTACGGAATATACACTTAGGAGGCTTAGTAGAAAAATGGTAAGTGGAACCCTGAGAGAACTTTCTGGTTATTCATTCAGGTTTCTAAACTAATCTAGGTGTGGGTTCTGATATCTTTTCCCATGAGGTGACCTCAAAACCTTTGTGTAAGTAATTTTTTCTATTGGTTAACCCAAACTATGCAGTTGAGGAGCCTCCTTTCGGTGTTTCTTTCCTTCCCCAGACCTACTGATCCCAATTCCATCTTTTGTGACGTTATTACTGCAACTCGAAACTGCAATCAAAAAGCTGCCTTCTCAAAGAAAACCAGCTTATAAACTCAGTTGTAAGTCTCAACTAGAATTTAACCAGGGTACCTCTGTGTGCCCCTGGAGAGGGTTCCTGTGGATTCCTGCAGTTCATTCAGACTTGCACACAGCACAGGCTTTGGCAGTAGCTGGGACAGGATGACAGAAGCTGAGGGTCTGTTTGTACAAACCTCGTTGTCAACAGTGACCTATCCACTGAGATGTCTCACCTCAGGAAAGGAGAAGTGAAAAGGAAAAAAGTTAAAACCACAAATATGGCAATGCAGAAGACAAAGGAAAAAGTAGGGGCTCAGTTCCAACTTTCCGTAAGCCCGGTGATACATCCAGTATAGGGCCAAGCCTACAAAACGCTTCAGCTTTTAAAACAAAACCAGACACAAAACTTTTCCAGATCAGCTTGTGTCTCTACCCACAAGCAAGATAAGCTAATAATCTGACAGTGATTTTTTTTCCCATTTAGGACAAACTGTTAATCTTAAGAAGGTCAAATCTAGAATAAGGCTGGACAAATGTATATTTAAGCTTCTGCCCAAGCTTTGGACTAAGGGCTGTACTTAATTTTGTTGGGTCAGGGTGCAGAACACGCAGGATCACATTCATCCCACTGAAATCCTTGACTTCACTTCTAGTTACATTGATAAGATTGAAAAGAGCACACATTCTGCCCTGCCTTGAGATCAAACTCCTATTTCTGAGATTAGACATTAGCCACGGATATAAAAAACTAAGTATACATGATTTTTTTAGCCAGCTGTTTCATATGCAAAAACTATTAAACCATACTATTTTATTCACTGTTGTTGGCTTCTTTCGAGTTTGGCCTGTCATAAAGCCCTCTGTAAGCTTAAGAAGAAAATTTCCCACATATGGGAGTTCTATAAAGCGTAAATTACTTCTCCATATCTGGGGTCTCTATCAAAATGAATAGTGTGAGCCAATGAACAGTAAGGGATGAGATCACTGCTGTCAGTCCGTGCTTTGATTCCTTCAGTCTAGAATCCACCTGCACACACTCCTGCTACTTTGAAGCATTCCCTTATTTTCTGATGGATTTTCATTAGTGTGCTCTTTTCCAGGGATTTGTCAGGTCTGAACGCCACAGTTACCCACGTTCAATACTGCCAAATTAACAAGGCAAAAATCAATGATTAAAGCCCACCAGCCACCAGATTGCCATAGACTGCAAACTGCTTAATTTCCATTTCTTCAAATACTTTGTTCTGGTTACACTGTGGTAAGAGTCCCTGTGCTGCGATTCTGTATCTATTTCAGGACGTGAGCAGGTACAGCAGAAAAGTCCTGTGGCATTGCCTCTGGGTGAGCTCTGGTCTCCCAGAGATGAGTGTTACCCCAGCTGTGCACCCACAGAGAGCTCCTCCAGCATCTGACACATATCCTTCTATTCCAGGTCTCAGAGCCTCTGACAGAAGACAGCTCCAAGGTTTTGGGCTCTGGGCCCTTGCACGTGTTGTAATCAAAAATTGATTACTTTGTTTGACTCACAGGAAAAAGAGCCAGGCTGTCAGAATTTTAGAAGTCTGGGTTTAAAAATGGAAACAACAGGAAAATATGCTTCTAAACTGTCCAAGAACTGATCCAATTGCCACTGCCTTAAAATACCTCCTGCCATACTGGTTCTGATCTATTACTATTGTTTTGTACTTCCCTAAGAGTCATCACATGAGATATTTTATCTGACTTCTCAAATGGCAATGTTTGTAATGACAAACTGCAGCTACAGAACCAGAGGAGTTGGAAGGGCTCGAAAGATGATGTTGAGTAGGTACACTCTCAATAGACTACAATTTCTCTTTCAAACACGGGCTTCTTGCAGAGCCAAAGGCTCCTTCCAGGCCTAGCACAGCACACTTTTGTCAGTTCTCCTCAGTGGGACTGAAGCAGGGCTTTGAGAAAGATGGATTTCATTCCTGTCTAGTGCCTGAAAAGCATCCCTCTCAGCACCAGCATCATCCCTCTGCAAACCAGAATTCAGTATTAGATCTTTCTTCCCATCAAACCCCACTCTTTTTAGAGACAATTTGGGATTTGAAAGAACACAGGATCCATTTCCTTTGAGATTCTAAGTAAATATTTAGAAGTCAAAACTTGCTGCTCTGAAAGAGGTATGAGTTTTGCTGTTAGCTTAAACAGAAATGAGAGAAAGTCACAGACTTACAAACCCATACCTATCAGACATTTTTCCTTTTTTTAGGCTTGGATTTTGAGTCCAAAAAAGCCCCTTCAAAAGCAAACCAAAATATCATGTACTTGGAATTCTCCCTAATAGTGACAAGAGCAAAGGTGTCACTGTTGCCACTGTGTAATGCTAGATGTTGATAATGGTGTCATCCAAGCTGCACAAATCTGTTATACAGATTCTCTTTCAAACAGTAGCTGGTGCTAAATCCAAAGTTCCTATTTGTGAGTTAGAGACAGACTCCACCAGTGCTCAGTGATTTATGCTGCCTGCTGTAGAAACCATGAAGCTTCAGGATTTTTATTTTTTTTTTTTTTCTGTTAAGCTCACACAGCAGTTTGCAAGTCTCATCCAAGAGATATCAAGGGAATCCCAGCCAGCAGTTCATCCATACAACAGCCTCCTTTAGCAAAGCCAGGATTTGCATTTCTGATTCCAAGGCAATTGTGAAGTAATGGACCTAGACATATTTTATTAACAAAAGTCTCCACGTCCAATAATCCACTTGTCACTATTCTTAATTTTGTCTCTCACAGCATTTACTTGGTACAGAAGGCTGATACATGCTTTTAAATAGCTACACTGAAAATGAATATTAGAAAATCCTGTGTTGTATTTCACCTGTCAGAGGTCATCAGAAGCTATATTTCAAGAAAACTGAAAGCATTAGATGTAGTTTGCCCAGTAGATTAATACCGAGCTGTGAACTTTCATCCTCTGCAGCAAGATTTCCATCCAACTGACACAGAACTGACATGCAGTAACACTTACAACCAGGGGGATCCAATTTAGACAGAGTTCAAATGGTTTCAAGCTACTCATAGGTCACAGAGGTAAAGTATGCATAAGAGAGCTGGCTTTAATCAGAAGGTTTTCAGTAATGTCACACCAGAAGTGATAGACCACATAGAAAATGAGCTGAATGTTAGGCTGAAGAGTCAAATTACCAACTATATTTAAATATTCCAAATATATTCTTTAACACACTTTCACAAGCCCAAACACTTTGTGGGTTGGTTTGTTGGGTTTTTTGTTGTTGTTGTTGTTGTTTTGGTTTTTGGTTTTTTTTTTTTTTTTCAGAACACTACAAAAAGACATAGACTTTTACACAAGCATAACCAAACCTTTCCTATGTGACCTCATATCTGTGATGTCTTATCTTTGGAAGCTTTTGGGGGAGAAATGTGATCCAAACCTAAAACAAAGCAGCTTCATTGTGGGTGACAACTCAGAAATAATTCAAAAAAAGACTCCACATTTTCTCCATAATGGCACATTAGAACATAGGAAAATTGAGAGGGACAGGCAGGATTATAGTAAGAGAGAGAATTTAGGCAAGTACAATTTTAATGCAGTTATCAAATGCTGACCTACTTGTGGAACAGGCAGGTGGAATCTCTGTTAAACATTTCATACCGAAGAACAATGTGAAAATGAGAGAATTCAATGAAAGACATGGCACTGAAAGACCATGTGTTAGTCTCTCTGAGGCCTTTAAAGGTTACATTCCACCCAGAAACCCCTGAATCTGTCAGGTGTCCTTATTTCAAGTTTCCCTGATCAGTCTGACTGCATCCAAATCAGGCCTGTGCCCTCCTTTCTGGGCAGATAGACTGGGAACCTTGTCTCCATGCCATTAGGTATAACAGGGAGTAAAGAGCTTGGTAATGCTGCAGAGAGTATCCCACCTTCTGCACAGCCATCCCTACTGGTTTGCACTCTGCTGAAGAACTGCATCTCAGCGCAAACACAACAGCAACTACTGCACAAAGCCTAGCAGACAAGGTATTGTTGAGGTTCTGAAGACATTCACCGAGTTTTGTAATGAAAAGGATTAAAATCCTTACTGCTGTGCTGTCTACAATATTCTCTCTTCAAAATTTCAAGCCAGTGTGAGGAAGAGAAGGGGGAACTTGAAGTCTGCCAGTAGAAATACAGTGCTGGATCTCCTGTCACATTACAGCAAACACACCTCAGCTCAGATCAGGAATTTGTCAGAATAGGATCCAGGATTTTCTTACAGAATACTCACCCAGCAACAGCATCACAACCAACAAAACTACACCTTTGTGACCAATTAATTTCACTGCATCCTGCACTGATGATTTAAATCTGTAAGCAGGAAAGAAAACATAAGGAATTCAAACCAGTTGTTTTCTTGAACAGGATAAATTTGGGCTTGCTGAGTTGCTTACTATTAGAAAGAAAGGAGATTGTTTTCAGTACCTGGATTGTTTCTTTACCTCCATTTCAGGTAGCTCTTTACAGAACTCTGAGATGTGTCATACAGGTACAACTTTAATCATTGGACTAGCTGAAGTGTCTCATCTCTGTTATCAAAATAAGTATTTATATTTTTTTCTCCAAACTAGCAGGCTTTTAAAGACCAACCTATCACGTCTAAGTCCATGTCTATTTTATTCCTTATACTGAATGAACAACTGGTTTATCACAGTCAGAAAATCTCTTGTTTTACAAAGTTGAATCTTTCATTTGTTGTGCTCACTCACCTGTCAGACTAGTATCACAAAATTATTCCTTGGTTCTAATCACAGAGCTCAATTTCCTACACATCCTCAACTCTGCAGGAGAAAATAGCTTCATGATGTGAATAGTCCCCAGAAACTAAGTATTATGAGAATCCTTCTTTTCTTCCACTTTAACAGGTCATGTAAGGCTTGAATTATGAAAAAAACATTATTTTTTTACTTGTCATTGGCACCTTAACAAAGTAAGAATCTGAAACAACAAGAACTAGCACGTCCCATCACTCCAAATCCTCCACAATTACCTGTTCAGCCCTTCCTATATCCACCCTATGTAACTCTGAAGCCTTTGATTATCTGTGTTTCAATTTCCATGTGTAGTTTTACAATTCTAAGTTGATGGACACATGAGCACAGGGGACAGCACGTAAGAAAAACTGCAGCATACTCCTGTCATTAAAACTTTCTACAATGAAGTGAGATTCAACTTTCCTTCTTCATTTTTGCTGGAGAAACATACTGTGGTGTACTTGGCCTTTGAACATATCCTGATGACTCATGGCATGTAAAATTGAGTTAAATATTTTTCTTGGCACAGCTGTATATGTTTTATATAATTTTACCAAGATTTCTCCTATACTCTTCCAGCTATTACAGTTTTCCTTTTATGTTTTTAATTTTTAGTTTCTGTGGTTCCATAGAAGAGAAGTTGCTGAACAATCTCTAAGCTGATGGTCAGAAACATCTCTTTTTTCCACCCCACAGCCACCCAGAACCTTGGATAGACCTTACCAAACCCATTCTTGTGGGCATCTTTTCAGCCCATCTGTAAGGGAGCAAGCACTTCTGTGAAGGCTGACCTAAAACTGCAGAACAAACTGCCTTAGGAAAAGGATCATCTCAAATCTTCCCCACCCTCTGCAACTCGTTTTAAATTGAACATCAAAAATGAATCCACATGTGTATTAAACGCAAACAAAACCAGAACACCCCAAATCAAGCATAAAGAAAATGAATAACAAACCCTACCACCCTCAACTGCCCAAAAACCAGCCTACAGAGCAGTTTACCCCATCTTAAAAAATAAAACACCTCCAACTGCTACAGAAAAGGTGTTAGAAGCTGAACATTAAGAGTTTCTCACCCTTCTGCAGGGCTCTCTTGAGTGCTTTCTAAGGAGCCAAGCACAGCATAGCACAGAGCAGTAATTCTGGTGTAGAAATAAAGATGGCAGAATGGAAACAACTATGCCTCAAGATCAGCATGTTATCCAAACCCCGCTCACAGACCTCTCTTCACTCTGCTTTTCTTACATTGTCTTCCCAGGCTGTACTGGGAGCTGACTCTACTCACTTGAATGAATCACCCAGTTATGGCATGTCAGCTGAAAAGTCCTTATAAGAATAATGTTTCCCTTATTGAATTAAAAAAAAAAAAACAAACAAAATTACACAATACCCAGTAAACTGATGCTGGATAGTGGTGCTATAGGACATGAGATATTTCATGTTGTACAAATGATTAGCATCAAAATCTCTCTGTAAAAATAGTGACAATTACGGCAGTGAAGCCAGCTCCACCGTGTGTCTGCACGTCACCTTAGAGAAAAATCAGCAGAGGGTGTTTATTGTAGTCCTAAATGTGATTTATCTGTTGACTCGTCAGCATTCATATGTCTAAAGTCTCCAAACCATTACGCTATCCCACAAGACACATATCCAAAAACATCCTTAACAGCCTCCATTTCCAGAATAACAGAATGTGTGGATTTGAACATTCTGGTTAGCTGGCTCAAAGGGATCAAAAAGTTGATTGCCTGGGAAAGAAGCTACAAGGGTTAACTTGTGGGCTACCTCAAAACACATTCATGTTCTTTTGCAATAAAACACCAAACTTAATGACCATCAAATAATGGTTGCATGATCTGAGATTTGGAAAACCTAGACACATTCAATTGCTTTCTCTGATTAGGTCTGTACTTATTTGGCATTACCAGAGATATCTCAATCCCTAAATAATTAACCTACAACCAATACGTATGAAATTGCCTCACTAAGCTCACTATCCAGGACTGTTTGCTGTTAAATTAGTAGAATAAATAATTTACACCCAAAAAGTGTGCACAGGATAGTGCCAATAAACCTGGGGGAACTTGTTCATTATTTGCAAGAAAATTGGATGAAACACAATTCCCCAAGTACAAGCCATTCTGTAGAGTAAAAGGTGTATTAGTATTATTGCAGCATGTAGGGAACAAATGAAGCCTCCTGACTGCTCTCCTCAGAGTATGCTGTGTTCATTACCCTTTTTTCCAGAGCTGTGTAGAAACACTTGCAGTACACTGCATATAAGAGAACAGAGGAGACTGAAAGTTTGCATGCAAAGTATATTTTTTGGGGGGAAAAAAATCATAAAAATATTGCCGTTTTATCATCACTCACTTCTGAGTAAGCAAGGACCTAAAAATAGCATTTAACACTGAAATGACAGTGGTGTATAATTTGGAAAATCCACAAATCATTTTTTCCAGTGGCAAAAGCCACTGTTGCTCACTCCAAATGCTCAGGAGAAGTGCTCTGTAAATTCATAATTCGCAGGATTTTTATCATTTTAAGATCACTACAAAATGAAGTGTTGATAAAAGTTATGTCTTGCAAAAACTCGTCTCTTCACGATTACTCCTGTAGACCTTGCTCCAGCACATCATGAATCAGTCAGCATCTTTTCACTAATGTCCCTGGGAGCTGGAGCAGGCCCTGCTGGCTAAGAAAAACAATCCCGACTCTTTGTTGAAACTCCCAAAATAGTTTAAAAACCAGCTACTCAATAGGCACATTCAGAATACACAACTGAAAACCGACATTTAGAAATAAATAAAATTCCCTGAGAACGGTTTGACACAGAAACTGGTGCCGAGGCCAAAGCAAAGTTCCTGACTCGTGCGGGCCCATCTCCCATTAGGTTCTGGAGGACTGCAAACTCCTGTACTCCAGCTGTCTGCAGTGCTGGGAGGAGCGGCTCTCCCTGCCCAGTGGGACAGGAGGAAGAGGCTACCCCTGTCCATTGTGGCTTCTGCACAGAAGCACAGCTTCCCTGCCCTCCCTGGCTCAGCCCTGAGCTGAGGAACACCCTCCAAGCACTGTCTGCCCTTCCAGATGTGTTTTCTTACACAGATAGTCCCCGGTCTCATGCTCTCTCTGCAGGCCAGGGACAGAGCCACAGACACATTTTCCTCACCCAGAGTCCCTGGCTGGATCCAGCTCCTTGTCTGAGTTGGAATCAAATGCCAAGTCTCAGACAGATTTGTGGTGGTTTGTTGTTTTTGTGTTATTTGATAGCAAGTATCCTGGGGCATGTTTTTTGACCTCGCTCTGTATTCATGGTGAAAACAAACAATCTCTTTACAAAACCCCAAACATTTCTCCTTAGATTATGAATCATGTAGTTGCATGACCTGTGTCCCAATGCTTCCTGCAATCTGTCTTATTTAATACCGAAAGAAATCACAGATATGAATGCCAGCTTGTCTGTTCTTCTAGAAAACAATACTGGGAATACCAATTTCACTCATCTTTATCCCAAAAGAACAACAACAACAAAAATATCCAACAACAACCAGGTTACCCTGTGGAGTAAAAGGTGTCTCAGTGTCATTGTTGCATGCAAGGATCAGATAAGCATTTGGGTTGTGCTGTCTCTGAAGACAGCTTTATCCAAATAAAGCATAGTGCATTTTATCATTCTGTAATGGAAAAGACCTGTCACTCTTTGAATATCATCATATGGTCGGTGGCCAGCAGATAATGGACTGTTAAGTGTCAAGGTGACTGGCTTTGAATGTGCACAAAACTAAAAATTATAGACCTGTCATTCCACAGGCAGGCCACAATTAGCTGTCTGTGCGACTTGAAATTCCCATTTTGCCAGCGGAATAATCAAGTGGGTACAGTTTCTCAATATGGATGCATTTTTCGGCTCTCTGCACTTAGGAGTCTATCTTTTTTATAAGGTTTTTCAAATAACTGCACAGCGCATTTAGGCAGAGGAGGATAGGAGTGGACTGCACAGTTACCTCCTCCCCCAACACACACATGAAAACATTCACTAATATTTTACAATCGACACTTTTTATGTTCATTTCCTCTCACTGTGCTCTATCCTGTAGTGTTTCTGCCAGAGCACTTCTGCTAAGGAACACGAGCTACACAAAATTCACAGCTTCACCCTTCCAAGCTGGTTTTTTTTTTTTCTATTAGCAACACAGTATTTTTTTTTCTACATTTTGCTATCAGTCCACTCTGATATGAGTTAATAATGCAACTGGACTTAGAAATAAAACGTTTTCAATGGCCAGCTTCAGAAAGGAAAATAGTTTTCTTTTGGGAGAATGTTTTTCTATACCACTTTTTCTCTATCACTAACAAATGTTTAAGGTGGTTTTGGCAAAGGTTAGTACAGTGATATATCCAGAATGACTCTTACTTTCTGCTAGGAAACTAAAGAAGTAATGTAAATGGAAGTATGGAGAATCCCAGGACATACATTAATGTATGTGCTGTAGCCCTTTTTGTTCTGGACAAGTAGCAAGCATTTGATGTCTAACAGGCCATTCTGCACTTGAGAAAGAAATTGCTTCACATTGTGTCTGAACATAAAAATAAATAAGGCTAAATTCTGCGTTTATAAACAATGTAACACCAGGACAATTGCTGCTTCAATGCCTTTTTGATATGAAGTCCTTTCTAAAGAAATCTTCCTGCAAATATTTTGGTTGCTTTTTTTTTTTTTTTTTTTCTTTTTTAGCTCAGCCAAAGCCACTTGGAATAACAGAAATACATCTGGGATCATCCTGGACATTGAATCCAGCTGCAATATGAGGCCTTCCATTTTTCATAGTGCTTCATATATCAATAAAGCCTTTCCATGCTGTACCCCGGGTGGTACAAGGGTACTTTGATTATCTAAAGAGGGCTGCTGATCACCCAAGTCTATGGCTGAGTCTGTAATTAAATGGCAAATGGGCTGAAGGGGTGACTGCCTGAAGTGACAAGGACTTGAGGAAGCCCTGGGCCTCTCTCAGACCCACGCTCATTTCCTTTCTCCAAGCTCAATTTGGTCTTCCCTCATTTGCCCCACTTAAATGCCCCCCATCCTTTTTTGATGATGACTTTTAACAGCAGTTATTTGAACAGTATAATTTACAGCAAGTCACGAAAATAGCTGTATGTACAAAGCTAAAGACGTGGCAAATTACAGCAAGACAGCAGGAATGAGAGGCTGGGGGGAGCAGAGGGGAAAGTTCTTAAATTCGCACTGCAGAAGTACACGGTTAGCCTGAATCTGCTCTCCGCTTTTTCTCCTCTCTCCCTCTAGAAATAGAGGGTTAGGCCATTAGAGAATTCAATTGGTTCCAGATGGACCCTTAACCCAGTTCTTCTAATAAAAACATTTTCCTGTTAAACAACCTGTGTCACATGGAATAGATGAAATTCATTTTTAGTATGCCGCCACTGAAGCCTGGAAAGACAAACCTAAAGGATGAGGATCTTTATCTCAAATATAAAAGGGTAATGCAACAATGATTTATCTCACAATTAGGCAGTGGTGATTAAAAAGTAATACTAGAAAAGACATGTAACACAAGTTTCTAAGAAAAGTTATAAAAATTTTTGCTGTCTTTTTTAAAGGAAGTGGTCCATTTTTAACTTTTCTATTATATTCTTTGGAAAAATCAAAATATACTAGTACAACTTCTAAGTCATATTTTTTGTGAGCTGCTTCCATTGTCAAAAATTTTTGTTTCATTTTACTTCTGTTTTTTAATACAAAAATCAGAGAGCCAGCTTTCTTTCTACAGAAATCACTGACAAAAAGCTTCCAGTTGTCTCATCAGACCATGATCAATCCTTTTTACACATTAGAACACGACTTTTACTGTTCTACATTAACATTTAATAAAATGTTAATAAATATAAAAATGTTAATAAATATGAAAAATAAAAAGGGACTGTGAATTTGCATGTGGCAGCAGGTTGCTTAAGTAGCTCCCATCCTCCTTCCTCACAGCCTTCGTTCAGCTCCACGTGCCAACCAGTGTTTTGGCTGGCACAGTCGTTTGTGTTGCCATGCAGTCAGCATATATTTTATCTTTTACCAGCTGGATCTATTCCTTGATCAAATTCACTGTACTGCTGTGCAAACAGTTGTGGCAGCAAATGCAAGAGCTGGGAAAAACTTGCCAGGAGGGGGGAGATGCCCGAACTGCCTAAGCTGTGACTGCTAGTGAATAAATGTTCTCAGAGCCACAGCCTGTGTAGGCTGTCTATCCCAGCTCCTTAGAGAGCTTCGATTTGGTTCCAATTGCTTTCAAATATATTTTATTCACACATCACCTTTGCAAGAAGTACTGCAATTCCCAATTTACAGCTGTGGAACTGAACTGTAACGACTATTTCAAAAACGTCTTTCAGACAGACTTAAATTGGGAGTGCCTACAATGCTTTCCAAAGGAGCTTTTAATTGACCTAGATGTTTTTGAAATTATTTCCTTTAAAAAGCAAGAAAGACATGGCTTCTAGGCTAGCATCCTAACCAGCAAGCTGTCCTGGCACCCTTGCTTTGTGTGTTTCCTTCCATTTTCCCACCAGAGATGACTGTGATATAATTTATTACGATCATGAAACTGATTATGCATTCTGAAGTCAGCAGATTTACCTTAAAATAACACAGTGCCTCACTGAAACCCATTACATGTTCACAGTGGAATCTGTCTGGGCAAATGAAAAAAAAAAAAAAAATAAAATGCAACTTGCCTCAGATTCCATCCACCCTCCCCCAACACCCACACACACTCTCACTCTGTTTTATTCTGTTACTATTTTTGTCCATTCTGGAAATTAAAAAATTTCCAGAGTTGGGGTTAGTGGATATTCCCTTCATGTTTCTGTGGGGACCTGTGCTCAGAGAGGGTCATTGTCTGCTTCATCCTTTCAGAGCTTTGCTTTGGGAAAAGGGAAGAGCTTTGGCACTGCAGCTGGGAGCATTTCTGCCATTGCAGGCTATGCAAGCAGGCTGCATGCTTTGCTAGATGCTAGCAGAGGTTTGAAAGAAAATGTTTAAAAAATCACACATTCCCACGGCTCTTCCTAATGTCTCTTCACCTCAGAGGCTGCTCTGTTGCCAGACCATCCACAGAAGGCTGAAATCACTCTCAATTAAACTGGCCTTTGGTTAGACCAGTCATAAACACACATGCTGCCTCGTAAAAACACTTATTTACTTATTTTCACCAAACAGTGCTTTCCTATGGAAGTTTATCAGCCTGGAGATAAGGAAAGCCTTACAGCTCTGTAATCCCTTCTGTGAGCACATGGAAACATCTTGGAACGTCGGTTACATGGAAACTTAGGAAAAGGGTAAAACGGGATAAGTGGCAAAATGAAGACAAGGCATTTGCACATTTTTTTTGTGTAGGGGGGGATTTTTTGAATGCAGAACTGTCAAGCTCCACCCCCCCACCCCTCTGTGCTTTTGTTTCTTCAAGTAACATTGCTGCGGCAGCTCTGCCAGTGATCCCTTTTCCTGTTTGCCCTGGCAGGCTTTTCGGACTGGAAGGGGCAGTACAGTGATGCAAGGCATTCACCAGAGCGACTGCTGCTCTTCTCGGTGCAGCCACAAGGAAAAGGCTCGCACCAGCACCCCCCGCCGCTCTGCGAGGTGATGTGTGTGAGATGCAGCTCCTCAGCACTGGATTTTATGTACAGCACGACGAGAGTTAGAGAAGTTACCATGACACCAAATCACCCCTGCTCTCCATTTCAGCGCGTGGTATTTACATCTCCCTCCGAGGTGAAAACGGTAAAGCAACACAGAGAGCACTAAGGAAGCGCTGTCCTCTCCCGGTTCCCCCCGGAGGATGGCCACCGCCTGCACCGGAGCAGGGACGAGCCCTTCACCGGCACCAAGGCCCCAGAACGCTGAGCCAAGGCAAAGGTCTGCGGCTGCTCTGCACACCTGAGGGGAGAACTCTGCGCGGTTAAACTCTCAAAGCAGACACGCTGCCAAGACATTCAGCTGCTGAATGAGATACAGGCAAGAGATCTCGCATCATTTCTGAGAACCAGAGGATACTTGCTAAAAACTGCCACACTCTTTAAGTTCTGCAGCTATTTCACCTCAAAAGCCTTAGGTCTCCAAAAGCCCACAGCTGAAGGAACGCGGTTTTCTCTCCTGAAGAAGAGCGTACATTTAGTTAAAACTAAATAATACAGCGACTTCACGCGTCGACTTAATATTACAAACAGGGGCAGCGCGATGCATACCAAGCAGCGAGGCTGCCCACTAACTTCACACAACACCGGGGGCTGCCAGCGTGGGAAACGCACCCTGCTCCTTCCAGAAGGGGAGCTCGGGAGAACTCTCCCGAGCCTGCCCGTGCCACGCCGAGAGCCTGCGCCCGGGCGGCCCCGGCAGGGACACGGAGCTGGCTGTCCCGGGTTCCGCGGTGGCAGCCCCGGCAGGGTGACAGCCCCGGCAGGGTGACAGCCCCGGGTCCCGTGGCGGCAGCCCCGGCAGGGTGGCAGCCCCGGCACGGCCGTAGCCCATCCCGGCTCCCGCACACACAGCCGTATCCCTCTCCCGCACACACACAGCCGTATCCCTGCTCCCGCACACACAGCCGTATCCCGGCTCCCGCACACACAGCCGTATCCCGGCTCCCGCACACACACAGCCGTATCCCGGCTCCCGCACACACAGCCGTATCCCGGCTCCCGCACACACAGCCGTATCCCCGCACACACACAGCCGTAGTCTATCCCGGCTCCCGCACACACACGGCCGTATCCCGGCTCCCGCACACACACGGCCGTATCCCGGCTCCCGCACACACACAGCCGTATCCCGGCTCCCGCACACACAGCCGTATCCCGGCTCCCGCACACACACGGCCGTATCCCGGCTCCCGCACACACACGGCCGTATCCCGGCTCCCGCACACACAGCCGTATCCCGGCTCCCGCACACACACGGCCGTATCCCGGCTCCCGCACACACACAGCCGTATCCCGGCTCCCGCACACACACAGCCGTATCCCGGCTCCCGCACACACACGGCCGTATCCCGGCTCCCGCACACACACAGCCGTATCCCGGCTCCCGCACACACACGGCCGTATCCCGGCTCCCGCACACACAGCCGTATCCCGGCTCCCGCACACACACAGCCGTATCCCGGCTCCCGCACACACAGCCGTATCCCGGCTCCCGCACACACACGGCTGTATCCCGGCTCCCGCACACACAGCCGTATCTCGGCTCCCGCCGCCGGCGCTGTCCGGGGCCGCCCCTCGCCGCGGGCTCGCCAAGGTCACCGCGCCGGCCGCTCGCGGGATTGGCTCCGGCGCCACGGCGTGTTATTACTGTCTGGTTTGATCGGAGCGGGGGGTGGTCTCCAATCAAACAGAGAAAAGGTCCTGGAGAAGGTAATTAAATCCTGTCAGAGGCAATTATCGGTTCCAGGGCCATGACTCTGGCACTGAATGCAGATGATCTGAAGCTCTATTCTTGTAGAAATTCAAGAGGGCTTCTGGCACGGATCAGTCAGACATAAAGAAACAGCAGGCTTTTTGCAAACAATGCCGTGCTGTATTTTGAAGCTCTTTGCACATCTTTTTTTCCTCCCTGTTCTCAGAGTTTGGTTACCACTGATCAAAAATATTTCCTTCTCCCTGCATTCTCATTAATTTAATAGATAAGATTTACTTACGTATTATACACGTAATGACAAGCTACATAAGAGAAGTCTCGTTCTGAAACACTGCCCACTTAAAATGTCTTTCATCAAGACAAAACCGCTTTGGACAATAGAAGCATATAAAATTATTGATGTTTTACTGGAAAAACCAAAAGCATCAGAATTGGATTAGGTATCCAGAAGGGCAATGGCTCATCTCTAAATCCTACGGATGCCAAAAGGGAATAAATAAATGACTACTTCCTGCCTCAGGATAATGATGCCAACACAAGTGTATCAGAAGTGGCCTGATGTTGAAAAAGACACGCATTTCACTGGTACAAACAATACATTGTTTACATTTAGCTCCACAATGCCCAAAGTATTATTTACTGTATATTCTTTTTATTTTACTCTTCTGTGACAAGCCCAACCGACAAATAAAACCCCCATTTTTTACCAGAAATGAAAAACATCAAATGAAAATTTAAAAAAAAAAAAAAATCTCACAGTTCTTCTTTACCAAAAGCATGCTCCTTATTTTACACAAGACCTTTTTTCACTCAAGTTTGCATCAAGTTATTATTTCAGAGCCAGATTACAAGCTCAGCTGTGACACAGTAAATCAGGATTGACACTATTAAAGTACATGGAAGTACTTTAGCTTTCACGGAGAGCAGAGGCAGGGCCCCTGCCTGCCACAGCCTGGGCTGCAATCACTGCCACATTCAGGCATAAGGAAGGGAAAAAGAGCCGGGCTGTGTGACAGGGCTTGTGGGGAATCACCTTCAAACTGCAACCGTAAGTTTTCTTGAGCAGCTTTCGCTCACTGGCAACACGCTCTGCTCCAGATTATTTCAAATCATCTCAAATTATTATGCACTTGATCAAAAAATACATGTTTACAAAGCCCTTCGTTTCTCTAGAGTTCCGATTTGCTGAACTGACTTTGTAAACTGCTGTTTAAACACAAATATTGCTGCTGCTAAAACGTTTCCCACACTGCTAGTGTGAGTTCTCTGTTCTGCCTGCAAGGACCCTGGGGTTTTTGTCCAGTCGGTTCTCTGGCTCTCCCTGCAGAGGCCATGCTCTTGCATGGCATCATTTCATTTCATATGAATGCACACCTGGAGAGAGGGGATTATAGCTGCCGTTTCACATTTCCTCACGCAGATAAGGCACAGGGCTGGGTGAAAGAAATGAATTTAAGCTTTTCTTTAACATTTCAGTCACCTCACAGTGTAGGAAGAAGGTGTGTGTCTGTGTGTGTGGTGGGTCCTATGATCACTGAGAAGGCAGCAGATTATTTCCCCCTCATGGGCAAGCACAGCAGAGGGAAAGATTTTTCTCCCTCACACCATGCCTGGACACAGATCATTCTCTCAGCTCAGTCAAGGTTGTGTTCCTGAAGCATCACAGAGTCACATGAGGGTCTCCCTTCGGCCAGTGAAGCCACGTTAAGAAAACTCAAGAAAGAAAATTGTACAGAGAAGCATAAAGGGAGAGACATTCCCCTAAGTCTAACAGAGTTAAAGCGCAAATTCCGTGAGTCTTTATGAATCCATTTGGGTGCTTTCAGTTGCAGGGAGGAGGGCAATTAGAATTGTGGTAGCAAAGGAACATCTAAGTCCTTATAATTCACTCGTTCTTGAATTTCAGTGCAAGATTACTTACAGAAGCATTTCAGTTGGTGATAACCACCACAGTAGTTTCTGGAATTCATGGCATTTGTCAAGGGTTGAACGAAGCATGAACTTGGTTTACACAACTGTCAGCTGTCAGAGAATGACTCCTTCAGTCACTCCCAGCTTCCAGCAGGGTCTAAGTGGTGACACATTGCCTATCACTAACAAGTCAGGCCTTCCCCACACAATGATCACTCAGTATTCGCACATTTTCCCTGTGAAGCCTTTTGGAAAAGGGAAATTTTGCTTCTGACTAGTGTCTGTGAAGGAAGATAATGCTGATCCTGATTTTGAAGAATAGTTTTTGAGCATAAAATGGCAAAAAAGATCACCAAATAAAGCTTTGGCTTTAGAGTGCCATCTCTGTCCCAGCGCTGTGTAACAGAGACCTTCATCCACCCTATTTTAGATCCTCAGCCTTGTCAGCACAAACATATGTGCATACTCCTGAACCATTTATAAAGGCTTTGGAGAATTAGAAAGGAACTTAAAAAATTACTGGTAGCTTATGCAGAACTGAACAGGATTATTGAGAGAACAAGTTGCCTTACAGGAGCTCATTTTCATTGTCATTATCACACACTCTGGTACTCTCTATGAAGGCACAAACCCAAAAGATTGAGCTGGTTCTCTGTTCTACAGCTGTCAAAGCTGACATCAGGATTCCATACATTTCCTCTGAAGTTGATACCATTCTGATGAATGTCTCGTGAAGCTGATAGGATCCTGATTATGCAAATGCTTGGCTATTAGAAGATAAGCACAATGCCTTAAATTTGTTACCTGTATTTAAAACATCCTCATTCATCATTTAACTCTTTTCATATACAAATCTGTGTGTAAGAGACAGAGAATATATTTCTGTTTTATGGGCCAGTGGTTAGGAGAAATATCCTTAAATGTTGTCACACCAAAATACTTCATTATTGATTCACAGACACAGTGTGGGATAAGTTCTTATTTATATAAAAATGAATCTTAATCATCTAAGTAAACTAGATATTTTGTTGATAATGTAAGAAATGTTTTATTTCATGGGTGCTCTAAAATGTTTTCAAGTCTACCCTTACACTTAATAGGAAATTTGAGCAAGAATGACAATAAAACTTGAAAAAAGCAGAAAGAGTTGGATATCAACTGAATTACAAATAGATACCTCCTAAGCTTTTTTTTCAGTATTTGTTTATGTGTCATTAATATTAATACTCTTTAAAACATAAAATCAGAAAGGTCAATAAAATAGTTGATTGCACCAACCATAAAGGGACAGATTCTTTCAGACAATCCACATTACATACGTAAATTTCAAGGAGCCAATATCCAATTTTCTGTGGTTTCTTTCTTCCCACATATGTCACACTTCAAATTCGTTTTGACATCTAAACAATGTTTCTTTTATTTCATTATAATTCTCTTATCTAGAGTCAAAGCTTCATGACAATTCCATACAAAGAAACATGAAAAGACTTTCTGGTAGATAGGTTCCTTATTTTAAAGATTTCCTACAAAGATACATTGACAAACAATCCAGCTGCATGGGGTTTCACAGGCAATATCTAACTCTTACCCCCCTCACAAATCCCACTGCAGATCCAATTCTCATGATAAATATTCAACCTCCTAAAAATATCCCCAAAACACCCCAGATTATTCTTCATACCTCATTTCTGCATGTTTTTTTTTCTTGAGGCTGAAGCATCTGTGTTAATTAACTACCATCAGCATATACATTTTTAATTTACTAAATGCAATAAAAATAATTAGTTGTCATTTTTAAAGATATATTCACCTATGCTTTTTTCAGTTTATATATAAATGTCATTTCATTCATAATAATATAAAAGCATTAAAACATATTTCAGGATGAGGATGCAGCCACTGCTTGCTAATGCACTGCAGCAGAGTGGATTAATGCTTACCCAGGCTCCTATCACCCAGTGACTGCAGAAAAACTGAAGGCTTTCCAGAAGAAAGCTGCAAAAATGAATCAGGAACACATTCTGAGACCAGTTTTCACGGCAGACTTGAGTCTAAGCGTGTCACAGAAGGAGCCACAGAACTGCCCAGCTGTGGTTCCCAAAAGGGATGCCCCACCTTGAATTCACTTGTGAAGTTCAAGAGCCCTTTAGTCCTTTCCCTCCAACTCCCAAATCCACTCCTGCAGTGCCAGAGGTGTCAGGAGATTGGTATGATGCAAGCCCATAACCTGAGGAGCAAGAGGGAAGTCAGACCTACTCCTCAGTGCTCTGTATGGAAGGCTCGAACTGGCCAGATATTCTAACCTACATTAACACAGCAAAACTGCAGAAAAGAGCAGAAGGCAGATGCAAAAGCAGCACGCCAGCAAAGTCACAACCAGTAAGGAAGAGCTCAAGAAAACAGTCACAGGATCTTTAAAAATCTCAGCTGGTGTTTCCCCTGACTTTATGACACAGTTGAAAATTACATCGTTGTTGTTCCCTCAGCACCATGCCATGGTGTTCAAAATGCAGTCTGAGACAGGTGGAAAGACCATTTAATGAATCCCAAACACAGGGCAGGAAGGAACCTCCTAAATCAAAATTAATTGCCTGCTATCACAAACCACATCATCATACAATCTGGCTTATAAATTAATCATATTTCATTTTAATAGTACCTTGGCATATTTCTCCCATTTCTCTCATCAAACAGCATTTCTGGCATCTCCCTTCTCCAAGGATAGAGATCTCCTCAGAGACTTCCAGCCCAAATATCTGCATCTAAGACCAGGTGGTACACAACTTGTCCTTTTGCCAATATTTTCCCTGCTCTTAAGCAGGGAAGGGGTTTTGCTTTGTCTGATGTTCACTTTTTTAACCTGTGAAGAGTGAGCTCGCTCTCCTACAGCTTCCCTTTGCTGGGCTGAACTCCCCGAGCTCTTTGAATCTCCTCTCTGCAGAGATGTTCTCCATCCCATTGGAAATCCTTGCAGCCTTTTCCTACACCTCTTTCATTTGGAATCATAGTGCTGGAGCAGGGGCATGCAGTAATTTAGATTACATGTAGCACTGTCACATACAGGACCTTGGCAGTTTGCTGTGCCTTTTGGAAATACTTTTGCAGGTGCATCAAACTCCTGCTTTTCTTCAGCAGCCTACATCACAGTGGGAGCTCCTCCTCGTCCTGTGAGCTGCTAACAGATTCTTCTTTTTGTTGTCATTACCAATGGATCAGCCCAGATCTTGCAAAAGAAATCCTTATGACTCGCTTTTAAAAGCAGAGCATCATGGTTTGTGGCATTAACTTAATTCCCATTTCCATTGTCCTCAATCATCAAATCTGTTCTTCATGAAGTCAATCTCTTAATAACAATGACTTCATAATTTGATTATGCTGTGGATATGCACTGGATTTTCTCCCAGTGTTACTATAACAGTGATTCAAAGGTGGCCTTTAAAGAAACTTCCAATCAAAAGTTTCTACTTTTAGAACATTCTAGATTTCTTCAGTTACTTTACATGATTTCTCTTACCTCTAATCCTTCCTTTACTGAAGCTAGGTATAAATAATAAAAAAAACTCCTTTACATGAATAATCTAATTCATCAGAGGGATGTGGCATAATTTATCTTTGGTAATTTCAGTGTGTGCCATCCAAATTTAAATCAATCTCCAAAAGTTTTTGTTTGTTTATTCTAAATATCTTCTTAACGTCCTGATTACTATTAAATCTTAGAAAAAAAACAGTTACCTAGGCAAATCTTCACCTCCATGCATTACACTTCTTACACAAAACTTTTATTCTTTGGCTTTTGACACCATATACAATTTTACTGGTCTTTAAAAAATAAAAGGGGACTACAGGAACCATAGTTTCATATGCTCTTTTTTAAAGACTTATTCAGGTTTTTCTTTCCCCTTCTTTCT
This sequence comes from Sylvia atricapilla, assembly GCF_009819655.1. Taxonomy (NCBI): domain Eukaryota; kingdom Metazoa; phylum Chordata; class Aves; order Passeriformes; family Sylviidae; genus Sylvia; species Sylvia atricapilla. Next base: position 4,675,252 of record NC_089145.1, on the reverse strand, counting down.
CCCTGCCAACTTTTTATATCATGCTCTCTAAATTTTCATTTCTTTTTGGCTTTACTAAGATTATATTTTCATCCTTTCTATTCTCATTAAAAACTGTGTTGCTTTCTTGACAAGCCCACTACCATCACCCAACTCCAGCCGGTTTGCCAAAACTGGATTGTCCTTGGTCTCTATCTCAACTACATGAAATACAAGTCCCACTTTCTCTCAGCAACTCCTTTTCTTTAAAAATATAAAGAAAGAACTATTTAGCATGGATTGACACTGGTTTTTTTTTCTCAAGTCTAGATGACTTGACTTTGGCACTTGTCATGTTGCACTTACCAGACAGTTTTCCTACCCACAACAGATTTCTTCCTCTATTCACTGGCTTCTTTCCTAAGTTCTAGTGGATTTTTATCCTTCATAATCCTTCAGATCATTGCCCAGATTAACACCACAAAACTGGGCCTCAAAACCTCCCTTACAAGTTTATACTCTCTGGCTCAAGATGCAAATTTCAAACATTTTTAAACCAAAAGTAGAGGTTTCTGACTTTTACAGTCCAAGTGACTCCAATGAATAGCTCTTTGCTTTGATGTCTTTAAATAATTTCTTCAAAATTGGTCTTATATTTCTTTTTAATTTGAAATTAATCAAAGGATGAATCAAGCAAGAGTTTTCTCTGTGAACAGCTCCTTATTACACACTCACTGCTTACCAGAGCATAGGATTGCCTTTTATTTCTTCTGTAGCAACTTGATAAAGAAAGCCAGCATTCTCATGCTGAATTAAAATTGGGTCCTACCACCAATTTCTCAGTTTTTCACCCAGTTTTATGTGGAACATTAAATCTCTGCACCACAACACAATTATCACAGTGCTCTGTCAAACCGTGTAACAGAGGTTTTTCCTGCCAACCAACACTTATCCTGGTGGCACACAGCTCACTGCTGATGCTCTTCCATCAGTTCATTGTTGAACTAACTGTGAGGCATTTTAGTTCCAAACCCCTTGTTTCAGCCATCCTGTTGTTTTGTGTTACTTCACAGGTTGATTAGCACAGGAAGTCCCCTATCACCTTAATTTCAGTATTTCCTACAGATGCACACCCTTAGAGAGTCGTGTTTCAGACCCCACTGCTGCTTGCCCACCTTGCTTTCAGGCTGCAGTGCCCAGCTCACGCCAGCTATGTCCAGTCATCTCACTGGTGAGGCACTGCTTAGCCCATAAACACTTCTCAAGTTCCTCATGTCATCTGCCAGTTCTCCAATTGAATTAGACATTTTTCTCAATTACCTTGCCACACAGCTAATTATTGTTGCCACCACCCTTACGCCTCTCCTGATTAACGTTCCTAACAAGTGCCACAAGGCTACACTGAGCTTTGGGCACTGTCATAAATTCTTCTGAAGTTTCATTTTCTTTTAATGATAGATTAGTACACTTTTCATTTCCTTAGCTTCCAGGTAAGGGTAGAATTATTTCACACAGTTATCAATAGTTCTTTATATGTATATTAACACTCAGGTAAGCTGCCATAGTTGTCATAGAGACTTTCTTTATATAATTTCCCTTTTATCAAAAAGAACTTCTGTAATTGTCACTCTTCTGCTTGAAAAGGCAGCAGACGCTATGGCTGATAATGATTAGGTCAGAGTCTGAGCAGTGACATCAATGCAGCCAATCCCCACTCACAGCAACGGGATCAAGATTTAATTCCTGCCAGAGCTGCAGCGAAGCATTGGGATCCACTGCAAGGTTTGGTGTTTGAAATCAAACACATTAGTATGAGTTTAATTGGCATCTGCTGGATCCTAATGATTCCATAATTAAGTCCACCTTTGCAAATTCTCTAGATATTATGGCTGCTACTTAAACAAAAGTCCTGAGTAATATCTCTTATACAAGAGATTTGGGAACAAACTGGATCAAAGAATAGGGTACAAAAAAACACCCCCAAAACAACAAAACAAAACAAAACAAAACAAAACAACAAAACACCACCAACAACAACAAAAACCCACAAAAAATACCTAAAACAAACAAACAGACAAACAAACAAAAAAACCCCCACAACAAAACAAAAAACAAAACAACAACAAAAAACAACAACAACAACAACCAAAAAAAAATCCCCACCCCATTTTTGTTATGGACCTTCCCCAATGCAGACTTTAAAACAAAATAGAATTGTTGAACAATATTACACCTGTTCCCTATTTGACACTAGTTTATTACTACATGATAAAAATATTTCATTTTGAAGCACGTATTTCTCCTGGGGAAGTAAAAGGTTTATAGTTCTAGCCAAGGTTAAGGTTAGGGTTTTTGAGGAAGTCTTCTTTTTCTGTGATGTTTCATGACCCTTTTACCTTGAAAGACCCCATCAAATGACTCAGGCTGTCAAGAGTATGTTAGAAAGTTTGATTCTTCTACAAAAACATAAAAGTAAAGAAAAGAGTTAATTGCAGGCTGCGTGCCTTTCAGAAAGCTATTTTATCTCTGGATTAAGAAAAGTCTGATGCTTCAAGACCAGTGTTTCTGGAGATGAATAAAGTTGCTACAAGGAAGTGTCATTAGAAGAACAGAATCCTCTTGCCACTGAACATCTCAAACAAAATAACGTAATTGAAACCATCCAGCTTTAAGAGAGAAAATTCTGCAATATTTACAGCTGTGCTGTGTAACAGGTGTTCATCCTCATGAACAAAACCTACACACAAGAAAGTGATGAGAAGAGACACAGTCGGTATCCCACTTTGTTCTCTTCTGAAACACCTCTGTTTCTGCCTGACCCAAACAGGTATCAAAAAGAAGCTGACAAAAATTAACGCAACATTTGAGAAGTAATTAAAATGAGAATTAAATTGAGGGCAATTAAATCTCTATTGATTACTGCATAGACTTTCAAAATTATACAGATGTCATCTCACCTCCTACTAATATTTATTTGGAAGTGGAATTGTTTTATAAACAACTGACTGAAATGGCAGAGAGAAGCAGAAAAGTACTTGCCCAAAAATGAAATTACAGTAATACAGAAAGAATGTAGCTCTGGACTTAGAGCTCTGGTCAGCTTTATACCTAACTCATATTGCAAAAATCTGAGTGTAAAGCTGCTCCCTTTGCAGTACAATGAAAAATACACTCAATCCTGACCATCAGCAGAGGCTGTCTGGTAGAACACAGTACATGTAAATGCAGAGAGGAGCAGAAACCAACTGGCAACAGTGAACAAACTCAAATCACCAAAGGGTCTGAAATGCTTGCCAAAGCCCTGGTAATACTGACTCAGCATGGTCATACGTGGAGATGTATCCCATCTACAAGCAGTTGCAAGCTCTTTTATATTTAATGTCATGTCTCACATCAGCTACATAGTGCCGAGGTGGCATTGAGTGAAGCTGCTGCTGCAAGTCTGGAGCAAATAAAATATGCTGAAGAAATAAGATTGCTGCTTCCCAAAAATATTCTGTTAAATGCTTTGCTGTTCTCTCCCTTCCCAGGCAGCATAAGGGATTATTTTTCCATCAGGAAGAGCCAGGTTCTCTAATGCATTCCTAAAATTCATCCTATTGTGCTAAATGGCCAGAAGATTGCTTACACTACCATGTTCAGCACATACTGCTGGCTTTGTTATATCCCAGAAAAGTTTTGCTGTAGTCTGGTCACCAGTGCCTACCACTGTCCCTCTCAGGGTACTGACAGATTTTCTGACCATGCTACTCCAGTGTAGCAGCACTGGACTGCAGACACCAAGGTCTGGCTGCTAAAGCAGAGATGTCTTACTTGCTTATAAGTGATAGTCACAGATGGGAAGGAATTGGCTGTCTCAGACTTTCCTCTATGTGAATCCCCCCTGAGAATCCCAAAACTGGGTGAAAAAACTGCATTCCAGAGAAATGTCACACGTATCTTTAGTTTCTATACTCTACAACCCCTTTACTTAAGGATATAAACATTTTCCCTCTCAACAGAAAAGCTATGAATTTCTGAGAAAATAGTGCACATATAAAAATAAACTAAAAAGCACTGCTTAAAATAAAAGCTTTTTCAAATTCTTTCAATCAAATACTATCAAAATTGGCCATATTTGCAAATATAAAAGCTGAGCACAAAGAAACACAAACTGATTGAGGACAGTCAGCTTTTTCATTGAACATTCACTGTTGTCACCTTATTTTCTATTATTCTTCATGTGAGTATTGTTTGAAAGTTAAAGAAGCTTGACCCCAAGAGAATGACTGTGATTTATACAAGGATAAAACTGGTGTAGTATTTTGCTGACAAATTTGTAAGAAAAATAGAAATTTTTTAATATATGTTGATACATATTGCAGGAATAATAGAGTAAGATTTAGAAGAGTAGGCTTTTGCAGCAGTCTTAATTTCTACTTTTCATTTAGAAGAATACCTTTACTGGACAAACAAATGCAGTGCAAACATTCCATTTCTGGGGGATGTGGGGGCACCATCACAAAACTTCCAGGTAAAGAAAGAGGAAATTCTATTGAAAACATGCATGAAAGCTCCCTGAGTGTGCTCTCCACATGAGTTTTTGCTTTAACGCTAAATAATTGTATCAAGTGTCATTAGTTATGCTACTCCCTGCAAGTACCCAAAATATGAAAGAACTTGAGATTTCTACCTCATAGAATGTTTTGGGTTGGCCATGCTTGAGCAGATTTCCAGGTAGGATTTGTGACCCCTTGGGGGACTTACATGGGAGCAGGCTGTTCCTGAAGGAATGCATCCCGTGGGAGAGCGACCCACACTGCAGCAACTTGTGGAGAACTGTTGCCCATGGGATGGACTCACACTGGAGAAGTTCATGGAGAACCCACTCCCGTGGGAGGGACCCCAGGCTGGAGCAGAGGAAGGACTCCTCTCCCTGAGCAGAGGGAGAAACAAACAGAGTGTGATGAACTGACCAAGGCCCCCATTCCCTGACTCCCTGCACCCCTGGGGAAGAGGATCCTCCCACAGTACCAGGTTGCTCAGAGCCCCATCCAGCCTGGCCTTGAACACCTCCAGGGATGGGGCAGCCACAGCTCCTCTGGGCAGCCTGTGCCAGGGCCTCCCCACCTTCACAGGGAACAATTCCTTCCCAATATCCCATCTACCTGACCTCTGTCAGTGTGAAGCCACTCCCCCTCGTCCTGTCACTTCATGCCCTTGTACAAGTCCCTCTCCAGCTCTCTTGTAACCCCTCTCTTGTAACAGGACGGCTTCTGGAAGGTATCCCTGAAGCCTTCTCTTCTCCGGGGTGAGCAACCCCAGCTCTCTCAGCCTGTAAGAAGAGGTGCTCCAGCCCTCTCAGCATGTTTGTGCCCTGCTCTGGACAGATCATACTGAAGATTTAGGTTATCACATACTCATACAATCCAAAATAACCTCACCTTCCACCTGCACAAACTGATCTGGACAGGTGTAAGCAGCTAATACAGCTTTCACCAAAACCTTTAGATAAGATGAAACAAGTATTTAATACAAAAAACCCCCCAGTTTTAATAGTTTTCATAAAAAGAAAGTGATTTTAGGTGCTTTCTCTGGCAGTAGTTTTGTCCTTGGTAAAATACAGTTAGACATGCACCATAAACAAAGCATTGATCAGAAAGTTGCATTACAATCCCAGTTAGAAGTGTTACAGACAGTGCTGTTGCAATAGTTTGTTCAGACACAAAATAAACCAAAGAGGTTTTTTACATGTTTTTTATTTTTCCATACTCATGGTATTAGAAAGCCATTAAATACTTGCAATAGCCGTAATATCTAGTGTTTAATAGCTCACATAGAGCTTAGGCAATTAGAAGCTGTTTTCTTTGCAAAGAATACATTAATATTGGCCAGGACAGCATAAGGATAAGTCATGGTGTTACTTGTGTGAGACTGACTGCGATAAGGAGATTATATGAGCTTGGCAAAGTGATAAGCTTCTGTGGATTGAATAATTTCAGAAGCTTGGGAAGAGTGGAAGTGCTTTTGCTGCACTCAACAGCACAGAATGCACAGATCCCCAAGCCAAGCTATCTGCAGCACCTGGGGGCAGAATACTCACACCAGGGTAACACTGTCCCATGGCTAATTACCCATTTTTGCAGTTCACTCTAATCACTCGGAAGAGGGGGTGCGTGTGGAATAACAAACATCATCAACAAGCAAGGGAAAAGAAATAATAAAACCTAAATATGCTGGAAAGAACCAAACCAAAACCACCCACACTAATCATGCAGTAATAATTTATCTGAAATTTTCTCCTGTACACTTGTAACTTTACCTGATTTATTCAGTTTTGTAAACAGAATAAAAGACTGGTAAGGCAGTCACACCAGGATATTATTCTAGAAAGTCACATACAAATGGCAGAATCAGCCTCAGTGATTTGTGACTACTATTGAAGAAATTAGAAATAATTGCAACCTTTCATTACAAAACCTGTCATTTGATATCTGCAAGCAATTTGGTGTAAAACTAATCTTGACGACTGAATCATTGCCAAACCTAATAATTTGCTGCATAAACATTAAACCATATAATTGCTCAAGGTGAATGCAAGAATCTATAACATTAACTGTTGCTACATCAAGACCAAACCATGCAGCTCTTGATTCAAAGAAATTGGAACTGTAGGATCAGGCTTTTGATATTTTTTTTCTCTTTGAACATAATGAGGCTTAGTATGAACTCAAATTTCAGGAAAAAAATCCATCAGTGAAAGACACAACAACATTTCCATTGAGGAAGCTTATTTTGGATTACTCACATGAACTGCTGAATTCACAAACACCGGGCTCAGGATTTTGCAAATTGATACCTAAACTGCTTCAGCAAAAACAACAACCACACAATGTGAAGAATCCATTAGCATTTGTCACAAATCAGATTAAACACATCTACATGTTTTCCACATGTAGACTGTGCACCAAACATCCTCACAACACACAGGTTATAGTTATGCCTGGATTCTCCTTCCATTTCTAAACATTCCCCCTAGATGAGTTCCTACCCAAAACCCAAACCTGGCAATATATTTTATACCATAAAATATACTTGATCTGCCCCTTCACCACCAGAACTTTCAGCAGTTTCTTGTAAACCTGATGTAAAGTCAGCATTTCTGTCAAGGAAATGATATCAAAAAGCTCCATTTGCAGCCTATCCTGTCTAACCATCTACCTCTGTTATAGCTTAATAACTGTATGGATGTATTTTAACACACTGCCGTGGGTTTAAGCCCAGCTAGACACCAGGACACATACCTTTATGGATATCCTGCTTTTCTGTCAATTCTCTTCCAAGGATTTGGAGAGAAAGGTGGATTGGCAAGGGATTTCAGATGCTCCCACAACATGTGAAAATAAAGTTCAAGTCACAGCATGGTGCAAAGCACTATTGAAAGAGAAAAAGAAAAACTCTGTCCTGCAACGTGTTGAAAGCTTCCCAAATGGTGAGAGTTATTTCAGAAAGTTTATTTTAGGTAAAAGAAAGCTTTTTCAAGGAAGTGGTAACATAGGATTACACATTACAAAAGGTTGCTTTCCAAAGCAAAGTAGAATTATTTTACTCATACTTCTCTTTTCAATATATCCTACTGCTCTAGGACAGAGAAAAGACTGGAAAAAAAGACTGGTATTTTCTAGTCTGGAAAAGACTAGAAAATACCACCTGGTCGACAGCCCACATGTGTGCATGTGGGTAGATTTTATTTTTTAGCAAACTCCAAGCTAGAAACTTGTTCCATTAAAACATATAATTATTAAATGAAAAAACCTCTCCCACATGTTAAGTACTTGAGTAAAAAATACACTGAGTTTCCACAGAACTATAAAGATTCCTCAGAATACTATTTTTGACACATTTCAAGGAGCCTTGTAAAATGAAATGTTAAAAATTCATTCTACCAATTCTACCCTAAATCAAGTAGCTGCATCCTGATGCCCAAATATAGCCTGTGTTCTTTAGCTTTAATCTGTCAGGATCTCAGGAGCTAAACAGTTTCTTCCCCTCCTCTCCAGCACTTCTGAATGAATAACTTGGAAACAATTTTGACTGTGCTGTTCCAAAGCAAAACTTCCAAGACAAATAGACTGACTTTTTGCAGTAAGCCTAAAAATAAAATGAAATCTAGAATTTTTTAAAATTATTATTATTACTATAACTCCTACAAACCTTACAGAGACTATAAAAAATAGAGCTTTTTAAGCAAATTAAGCAATTAAGAACTAAGTCCCTGGAGGGAAAAGGAGTAATTTTTGACATGTTGAAGTTGTCCCTAGATTCAACCAAAGCAAGTAAAATATTTGATTTCTCTCATGCATTTCCAGTGCAAGTGACCTCTGTATACAGCCAGGCACCTACATCAAGTGTAATGTTAGCCGTGTTAATGCAAACAAGTTTTATATTGATCTACTGTAGGGAAGACTTGAGCCTACACAGTAATATAACAAGGGGAAAAATCCCTGTACAATTTAAAAAAGGATTTTTTGGTTTGATTTAGTGGTTCTTAGAGCTAACTACCATCAAAAGCTACTTCAGTCAATTTCACATAAAAGTGGAAATCTTCAACCATTTTTGCATTTATCATGATAGTCAAGTATTCCAAGGTACAAATGACTGCAACGACACAGAAAACAGACAGAAGTTTTACCTTATTAAAAGCTATTCAAAGAAAAGATTTCCCCTCCTGTACTCAGTGGTATGGATGTAACAAACAGGCACAGTGTGGAAGGTCTAGGTCACGTGGATATCAATAAACCATGCCTTCTTTATGAAACAATAAGAAAATACATACAAAGTTAAAAGGGTAAACTTTACAAGGAAGATCAGTAAATGTGAAATCGATTTTGCTCATTTATTCCCCTAATCTTGTCATGCTGTAATCGAGTTTCAAGTTAGATTTTCCCTGCCCCCTCACCTAGAATTTAAGCAAGCAGCACGTTAAATCACTGCAAATGGACTCTGGCTTTCTAGACCCCAAGAGAGTGTGGCTGTTCACTAATGTATATCTAAAAATAGTTTTATTTTGGGCAAAGCTCCTCTTTGTGCTCCTGAACATTAAACAGAGAGCAGATTTTCGATAGCTGATCACCGTGAGATGAATTTGACTTCAAATTGTGCCCACACTGCAATTCAATGAGAGAAATTCAAGTTTTGCTACTTTCATTCTAAACAATGCCATTAACCCATTTATGTATTTCATCGTCGAAAGCATGAAAACCTGTAGGGTTTCACATCAGATGTTTTCTTAGTTGTTACAAAGTAAGAAGGACTGAACTCTTGAGAAGGCTTCTGCATAAGTCTGAAGGATGAGAAATGCCTCCAAAGGTGGTATTCAAAATCTCTGCTATGGTTCCCTCTGCAAAGATTCTCTCTCACTAACCAACACTGAGCTTCAGTTACCAGCACCTATGTGCACAGAAATAGGCTTCCAACTTTGTATGGCATTTGAGAACTTAAAAAAATACAAAAAGAGAACAATTTAAAGCCCCATGTTTTTTGCAAGATCATATAGATGAAAACTTTGTGGATGAATCATACATAAAGCAGAAGTACAGTTATAAAAGAAGCCTCAGAATATATGTTATGCAAACATTAAAGTTATTAAACCTAAACTCCTGGAAGTCCACTATAATTGCTTCTTTTATATCTGGCATTGCACTTCAACTGCTGAATTCCTAAGCTTCCAAAGAGCAGACTTAGGGAGATGCTGTAGTATTTGATTTGGCACTATTCACAAGCCTTGGTAGATGATCAAAAATTGAGGGCACAGAAGAGCAGGAAAAGCCTTAAGAAACTGTCTGGGCTGCTGTTGTTAGTGCCTCTATAGGCAGAAAACAGAGTAGCTGTGTGATTCACTCTTGTTTAATTTTACACTGCTTTTTGATGTATCTTGACAAAATAAATATCAGCATTTCTTCAACAGATACTGATTCATATCCAGGTTAACTCTCTTCACTTTCCAACAGGTGGAAATTTTATTTTTTCCTCTTTGCCGTATTTTGGAATACATGAGTCATGTTGTACATTAACTGAAAACTGAAGACAAAACTGTTATACAAAGCGGCAAGAAGTAAACAGGACAATTAAAAAGGTACTTAAAAATTTTCCCAGATTAAATCATTATTAAAACAGGAAGATTTAAAACATTCTGTGTATAAATATTCAAGGGACATAAATCTGATTTTTGCAACTTCAAGAGGACCAAATAATGAGCTGGGGAGTCCTGAAAAGCTGCCAAGAAAGTTGTGCTCACGTGGAATACCAGGGGGAGAGGGAGGGGAGGATATCCAAGTCACCCAGAGGGAGTAGAAGGTTGTCCTAGGATGCTTACACATGACTGGAAATTCACAGGAAAGCCTTCCATGTAAACAGGAATTCCCAAATGTCAATACAGTCACAAAAAACCTTTTATATGCAGTGCTTAACTCCTCCTAAGATCAGGCTGTGTCCAGTGGCAGGGCCCACAAAAGACGTAAGAGTCACCCATATCCTGGTCCCCGTGTTTGCTGCCACCAGCAGCAGGTCCTGGAGACCAAGCCCACAGTGCTGGATGGTCTGCCCTGCCTCTGCTGCCAGCATGAACCTTCCAAAACCTGCATGGGCAGAGGAAACTTCACTTCTGCTGAGCAGGGCTCTGGTGGGAGCAGGGAGGGAAAGAGCAGGCTGATGACTATAAGGGGAATTAATGCTCTGAGCAGTTTAACTCCTATTCAGATTTTGACTTGGAGGGCTGCCAGGTTTCCAGGGAAGCAAGTCATACAGAGCAGCTGCTGCCCAGTTATGATCTTCTCTCTCCCCAGACTTCCTCCACAAACATAGAGCAGATCTTTGTCGGCAAGCTGGGGATTTTTAAGGCCCCCAGAGCCAAGAGAGGGCCAGAGCTCCTTGCCTGCCTACAGCCTTGGCTGTTTGTCCTCCGCAACTCTGCACTGCAAGGGGAGAAAAACAGATTGTGTTCTGTGCAGCATGGCAGTGCTGGGTGATGCCCTTGGAAAGGGCAGTGGGGATGAAACACAGAATAACAGTACTTTCCCAGCACCTACCTGTGCACAGTACCTTCTGGCTCAACAGTGAGGAGAGTCAGCTGACTGAACCTATAGTCCAGCCACCAGCAGACAGGGACACGCTTTGTAAACAGCATCATGCTCGGCTACAAAGCTCAATATGACTGTTGTGCATGAGAAATTAATCCTCACAGAGGATTACATAAAAGCCATCCCACAGTCTTCCTCCTTTTTCAAGATTCTGAGATTACTTTTCCTTTCCTCCTCATCTGCCACTCCTGCATGCACCATGCTTGGGGACAGACATGTACCTTAGCCAGCATGAATGCAGAAAGAGTGCCTTCTTCTGAACAGTGCTTTCATCTCCTTATTCCAAGACTTTTAAAGTCTTTTCTGGTCAACTCTGCTCAGATTTGCCGCATTACAAAAAGTGAAGCAAAGCTCCTCAAAGTCAGATGTTTTGTCTCACATCCCTTTTGAAAGAGAGCCTGAAGGCTCTACTGCTAAATTCACTACTTGCATATGTACCTGTACAAGTGCATTAAGCTGAAGGTCTCTGTTTCCAAGTTAAATGTTCAAGTGCTTTACTGTACTACTTTGACAGGTATTCTTGTGACAGTTCAAAACCAGAAGCATTCCCTACAGACAAATATTTTTTACTGATTTCCTTCTACCTTCCTTGCAGAGAGTGCACTGCCTGATCACTGGGTTGTTGTTCTAAGGCAGAACTACCCAAGTGAGCAGCATTCAAGAGTGATGCATGTCTGTACAGTTGTATTAGACAAAAAAAAAAAATTCATCTAGTGGCCAAATTCCAGTTGCAGTTATGGTCCCTTAATGAAATTACATCTTAATGGAACTGACCTAGTTATACATTAAGACTACTGTACCTAAAATATTACACAGATGGAAACATATTCTTTGCCATTTAAGCTGCAATTTGCAATATTGATTTTAACCCCAGATGAGACCTTGATCTAACTAAGTGCACTGTGAATCCAAAAATCCTGACCTCCAGACCAAACATTTGTTCTTTATTATACGTGCAAGCAGACTGCCTCAGGTTTGGATGATGGATGCGACCCAAATCTCTCAGTTAACACTCTGGTTCAAAGAGTAATCCTGCTGCATGCAGCTTTTTTTGGTATGAAAGCTACACCAGAATGCTCTCCCACACAAAGTAATGACTCCAAGTTCTCAGCAACATCAAGAACCACCAGGGTATTTTCATGCGAAACAGGAAAAAAAAAAAAAAAAAAAAAAAAAAAAAAAAAAAAAAAAAAAAAAAAAGCAAAACCAAAAGTTGAAGTTCTAGTTTGCATACAGAAAAAGTAATCTTTGATTCCTTGATTCCAGAGAAAATTAGGGGAAAAGAGCAATTTCGTCTTATCTTAGAACAGACAGAACTGTTCAACTTCCCATCACAAGACCCTCCTGCCCTGATGGAGGCATTCTTGAAAGATTTGTTCATTGCAACCCAGAAGCACAGGAAACCTCCAGAGATACCTGGGTGCTGGTTCTCCCTTATAGCAAGTGATACCCAGACCTTCCACAGGTATTTAGGAGCTCATTTTCTATTGGCTTAACTGGGCACCTGAATGCCTTTACATTTATTTCTGCCTCGCCACCCCTCTTCCTCTCAGTACAGGAAGGAAATACTATCTCCCTGCTTCAAAGATGGTTAATGAAAATAAACTACTAACATCACTGAGTCACGTCAAAATATATATGGTCACCTAAACAATTTTGAGGGCTTGGGACTCAGTCTTGAATCACAGGCATAGAGCAGCTCCGTAGAGTGGTGCAGGCTTACTACCTGCAGTGAATGAGCTTTTGAAAAGTAATTTAATCACAACAACAGGATTTGGGAATTAAAAAAAAAAAAAAAAAATTAAAAATAATTAAAAGAAAAGAAAAGGAAATTGTGATTCTGTGGAATAGAGGAGACAGGTTCTCTAATTCTTCTCTGTGCCTTTCAAACAATCTCTTTAAGGAATTATTAGATTTTCTACGACTGAACTACACCCTCTTTACAAAGTTGACTGCACATCTAAACCATGGAACAAATCAAATGTAGTGGACTCTTTTAATCCAGGAGAGCCTCTCTACGTGACCAGCAAGACAGACTCTCTTTAAACTGATCTATTTAGTTTGAGAGGCTGTTATAAATGTTCATCTCCCTTTCCTTCTTGCAGACATGAAGGGAGCAGCTCTGTCTCAGGACTCATACTCTGGACATCACTTTACATTAAAACATTAGAAAGTAACAGCATATAGGAAGAGCAACAGGAAGCAGAGGCATTTATTCTGCAGTACTATAGTTACTATAAAATTCAGCTTTAAATAAGGAAATCCTTAGAAAAATCAACTCAAACAATCCAAAATATAATCAAGCTCCTATTTACCAGAGTTTCAGCTGATTTACCTGAATGGAACCAGCATGGTCTGCATGGAACTGGGATTAAGACTAGACCTGCTCACTTGCCAATACTTCTGATTTGTAAATAAAAATAAAAAATATCCCAACTTCAGAAAATTTAAGAGCCTTATCCAAGTTATTAACAACTGAAGAGGAGAGGAAATTAATTCATTCAGTGTCCGCAGACTTTACTGAACAGCAGCAAATTTAACATAAATTTTCAAAATGTCAAACATGAAAGACCACAGTCATGTCTCACTTAGCATACGACCTTTGATCAGTCGTTTTTCTCTTGGCCCATAATTTCTAAGTTGTGTTTACTTACACATTACAGTGTTGCATGGAATTAACATTGGCTAAATGAGTTCAGTGCTGCAAGGAACTCAACACTTACTGTGGTTGTGAGTCTGATCTCAGGAGATGGGGATAGAAAAAAACCAAACTTTTCTTCACACTACAAAAGACAGTAAGAGTGAAGAATTCTAAACACTTCAACTATTTTTGCATGCCTCAGCCAGTCTTCAGGGTTAGATTCTGGAACAAAGACTTAACGTTATTATTTAGTAAATGATTTCAAAATGCTCAAGAAAGACAAAGAGAATACTACTAAAGAAAAAAGAGACAGAGTAAAATTATTTTCTAACAGGAAAAAGTAGTGTCCTCTTCCCACAGTAGTTCTCCCTATTCTGTGACAGTTTATTTTATGCCTACATAATGGTTTTATTTTTGAACAGGATAACATGGAAGTTCTTGGGAAGACACTGCTTCATGACCATTATATAAATATTTCAATGGTGCAGATAAGATCAGAGAATTCTGAATTTTGCTGACAGAAAACATAACTTTCCGCCAAGATGGCAATCAGGAGGCTTTGAAAATATCTAAAACTTCATCAACTATATGAGCAATCACTAACAACCCACCAAACACTTTTCCTAGAACTCTGGGAAAAAATACAGGAGAGGAAACAAAAAAACCAAACAACCACAGTGTACATCAGCCATTGCAGAAGCACATATTACATTTGCCCTTCAGATCAGCACTGTGCAAGTCATGAATGATACATTGGAGTCCTCCCTTTCCTCAAAACTTCTGTGTGGAAGAATGAGTTGAGGCTGCAGCAAATATGAGTACCTTGATGTCATCTCACATTCTAAGCAAGTATTGTTTTAAACCATTTTACTGTTACATTTAACACAACAGATTATTTCTTATTACATCAGGTTTTCTACCCTTAGACTGAGGGTCCTGTAAGACACTGACAGGATCTTTTTGGACAACCTCCAACTGTCCCCCTCAAAACTGGGATGTTTGCTCAGTGAGAATTAATTCAATTATAGTAAAGCACAGCAATTAATTGAGATGCTCTAGTTTGATTTCAGAATGATGAGCTGCAGTGAAACTCTGAAATAAATGATAATGCCATAGGAAAAATTCTTCACTGTTGTCAAGTGTTCGGAAAGTGTTAACATGGTTCATTCATTTTCAGCTGCAATACCATGTTGAAAACATACTTTTGCTGGTCTGCAGTTGATTGATGTACATTACTCATATCAGGCTAATGGCACTTTATTTTCCAACAGTAGCAAGTAATGAGTGACCTTGAGTGCATATTGTTTTGCTGAGAGGTTTTGTTGCTCCGTGTACTCTATGAGCACCCCCAAGGAAATGAGGGCCCCGTACTGGTGTTTTTCAGCAAACCTCATTTCTTTCATGGCTTTCTGTAAAAGAATTTGATACAGGGATAGAAGCTAACCTAAGTGAGTAAATGAAATATTGATCCACACTACTCTGGCCTTGCCTTCACCTTGTCCCAGGGCTGTGAGTTACTGACTTTTCCGTTTTGGCTGTAATAGGAATTATTACAACAGGCCTGTGCGAGTAATTACTTGGCATGGCAAAAAGGAGGGTCCATCATATATTTCTGTAGAGACGTTAGTTTCCATCAGGCCAGCAGTCTGCTTTTTTGGCCCTGTCTTTCCTACTCCTGATTCAATTCCTTTAACCGTCATTAATCAAGTTCCTTGTCAGTAGAAGTTTATCAAAAGTATTAAGTGAGCAAGGTTGCATGGCCTCCTTAAAAAAAAAAAAAAAAAAAAGTCAAGAAAAAGAAGCACCAATGCAGGGCAGTAAATTTCAAAATATGGAACGCTGGTTCCATGATATATATGAGTGTCTCTTCAGCTGGAATGAGCAGTTTGTTTTAATGATAGATATTGTAGTTTGAGCCGTGATAGAATCCTTCTCAAGTTTATATGCCACAGACTATCATTTATGAGAGACCATGTGTTTCTAAATGGTGAAGGTCACGGCTGATGGCAAAAGTAAAAGCAGTGGTGATTCATTAAAAATAGTTAATAGGGCCTGCTGTTGACAGGGATAAATAGCAACACCCTGCATTTGCAACCCACAAGCAACTGGTTTAGGTAATGCTTCTTCTGTGATTTCACCACCCCCGACTGCCGGACAGCTGTGAACATACACGGAGACATCAGCAAGATTGCTTCCACCCTGCCAATAACAGATGCACGATGGGTTTCCAGTGTGAATGACTTCTCTGGATACAGATTTTCCAACCAGCAGCTTTGACAGACTGACTAAACATCCAGCTCACAGTGATTTGTTAGCTAAGAACCAAGTTTACACTGCACACTGAATTCTTAGGCACCAAACACATTTACTAACTACCCTGCTGGAATCCCATCCTTCGGCTGGAACACCAGCTGATGTCCCAGGTGAGCCCATGTGACACCAGTGGAAGCTTTGCTGCGTAAAGGACACCAGGAACTCCCTGCCTTGGAATGACTAAAATACTAATGATCTTCATTAAATCCTCAATCAGAAAAATGCCATTTCCTTAAGGTGTTTTTGTGCTATTCAGAAAATGAACTCTCAAAATTCAGTTAGAAAGAAAATATTTTAACTGGTTGTTGTGATGCTGTCCCTTTTTTTGTTGTTTTGACTCTATTTTTAAAATGCAAATGAACAACAATCGTCATTAAAACAGAGATGTATTCCACTTAGTAACGTTTACAAATATAGGTTGCCAAACAGATTTAGGGTTGCACTTTAAAAACGGAGTTTGGTGAATATTCTCTCATGGACACAATTCTACAGCACCTACCAATGATAGCCTGTGGATTGTCTGTGGTTTTGTCTGGCTGGTTGTTAAATACAGAAGGAAACTATTAATATATACAATATTAATATTGACTTTAGATAACAACTAATTTATAGTCACTTTTTCCAGACTAAAATACTGGAGTGGTGGTTCACATTTAATTTCTGATCCTCCTTTGCCAACCTGCTCTGTCTCTCCTGGGACATTTCCCTGCCTAACACATTAAAACACACTAAAGTAAGCTATTATCATTTATTTTAGGAGAAAATTTTGTTGCTCATTCAGCTCAAGTAATTTCCTCCTCAAGTGAGCTTTGTCTCAACTATTTAGAGAGTTCCATTTCTTAGCTGATCTTGAAGCACCATTAAAATGAATACAATTAATGACTTCCCTAGAAATTGATCAAGCACTGCTTGAGTAGACACTGGAAGAGTGCAAATAACAGCAGCAAAGAAAAAAAATTTTAAAAAGGAAAAAGAAAGAAAAAAAATTAAAATCTTCTCATTCATTAAAATTAGTAACAAAGAAAGGAAATGAAAGTGCATCCATTAAGGCTTGGTTAATTCTGCCATCTCCAGTCCTTTCTTCTTCACATGATACATATGCTTTGCAGCTGCCTAGATCAGAGCTGAAATCCTGTAATTACAGAAGCTCCCTGACTTGCTTTCCTCTTCCTTTACTGTGGAAAAAGAAGGTTAATTTTTCCTTACTGGATTGCTGAATACAAATGCTTTTTTAAGCAAGCTAGGAAATGGGTCCATGCTGTCTAGCTGATAATCCTTCTTAAAATGTAGTTTTGCCTCAAATGTTTTTACCTTTTATAGGCACTGATTAAATGCTACTTCCCTTGGCCAATCATCTGCAGAAACAACACCAGCCTCTAAATTAGAGAGGCAGACAGTGAAAAATATTTGATTACTAAGTAGAAAGGTAAATGAGATATCTGTTATGATTATTTTAATGCTTATCTTTCAATACTTCTGTAAAAGGATCAGTTACCCTAATATAGTCATCTTGAGAAAGACAGTCTGCAGTGGTTACAAATTGACTTTTTATGGAGAAAATAAGACTGTTCCTAACCTATTGCACTGATATTATATTTTGTTAATATTTTATGAAATAGAAGTCCTCCCATTAAGGGTGGCAAATTGCTTTATAATTATAGCACTTCGCACACTAGAATGACTACTTCATTTTATGGAAAAAGCTCCAAATACAATTTCATTATCATCCAGTGTCTTTTCAGCCTTCTAAGGGTTTCAGCAGAAAGCACTGTCATATGCATCTCCAATATCTCCTTTTTCAAATATTAGTTCAATTTAAAGAAAAGAAGATTATGACTCCTGTTCCATTCTGCTCACTGTTAATGAAATAGTTGTGTACAGTGAACATTTGTAACTAGATCTAGACGAGTCAAATGAACAGAGTGAACAACTATAAAATATGGACCTTTTAACTTCTGCATTCAAAGGTTGATTTATATCAGTCTGAGCACTGAGTTACCTCAAGTGGTTTGGAAACAGATTTAGTTAAATCTGTGCAAGTCCCTGGTGCAGTCTCTCTTAAATCAGTTTAAGAGAAACTTAAATCAATTTAGCCTGATGTGGTTTATAGATCTGAATTGGTTTCTAGACCAGTGTAGTTAAAATAGGTATCCAAGTTGTAATGAGACAGTCTCCCAGTCAATCACTGATCTCAATCCGAATCGGCACACTTTTGCAGCTCTCACATGAGAGCGAAATTGTAGCACCAAAGAATTTTTTTTTCATGTTTCCTCTTTGAAGCTTTTGATAGAACCATTAAAGGCTTCTGCTGGAAAGCATCAACAGTCTGGCACATGTACAGTCTTGTCTCTGGCCAGTGACGCTTTTGGTGCCTAGGCCTCTCAGCTCAAAGGTTATTTGATTTCCACTGGAGTATTTTGCTTGTCTGCTAGAAGATCATCACTGCAGCACTATCAATACTGCAATGTCAAATCTATATTGCAAATGAAAACTCCACTGATATGTGTTACTGGCAAATGTTGTCAGTAAAATATTCTGATTCTAGAAGCATTAGTTCTAAAATACCCTATTTTAATCAGCCATGATGCAGAAACAGCTATCAATCGTAACAAACTAACAAACAAAGCTCCCCCTTCCTCAACTGTAAGAACTTCTTGGAATGATCTCTAGAGAAAATATCGACTCCTTACAAACAAAGCAATAGTAAAGCAGAAAATCACCCTAAACTCAAGCACAAACAGAAATGCTGTGAACATCAGTAAGCCTGAAATGTAGCCTTTGGCCACTGCAGATTTCAGCCAACTTGGATGTCAAAGTTGGAACAAAGTGATTGTTCTGACATAAGCCAAGACTGTCCTGACATGTCCAAGACTTAAGGATCAAGTAACTCCAATTCTTTACTACTGTGAACCTTTCCCTAACACCACATAATATATAAACCCCTCCACTTAAATATATAAACCCCTCTACTTAAAAGGTTTGGTTTGCTTTTGGTTTGTTGTGGTGGGGTTTTTTGTTTTGTTTTGTTTTGGTGTGGGTTTTTTCCCCCCTCTACACACAGAAAGTAAATCTTCTATTTTTACTTTTTTTTTTTTTTTTTTTTTTTTTTTTTTTTTTTTTGTCTTTTCCCCTATCTTTTGATTACTGCCATGACATCGTGTCCTACACTTTCTGATTTTACAGTTTTAATTGCTAACCAGCAAACTTCAGTGCTTGAGAAAGGTGCAGGATGCATCTTCTGCATCTGCAGGATAAATGTCATTTCCTCCATGTGTGGAGCATTGTCCCTGCACCATGTATGTTTAATAAAGTCTGGTATTTACTTGCCAAGAAGATACAAAAAAAAATTGCCTTTAACTCTTCCACTGCCATTATGTTTTATGAATGTCAGCCCTTCACAGCAAGTTCACTGCACAGAAATGCTTCGTAAATTTAAAAAGGTAAATTCTCCCTGTGGCACAACGTGTATGGTCAGACACAGCAGAAAACATGTCATTATTTCTGTCAGGAAAATTGGTCTAGATAATGGATTTTCATTTAAATATACTTCTGAGTTAAAAAATATTAAAACCAACAGAACTCTAAACTCTGGACTAAGAACATTAAAACTGAGGCTTACCTTTCTATTCCTTCCTGTCTCTCTCTGTAGATAAAATGTAATTCGGGCCTTCTTTCAAAATAAGCAAGCAATATATTGCTCAGTCAGAATTTTATGAGGTTATTCTTCTGTGATAATAATTTTTATTATAGAAATTATATAATTTACATGAATTATATAGAATACATATTTAATAAACTATATATATCACCCAAAGCCAAAAATTAAAAATATTCTGGGCTGAAATTATTCATGCCCTATTTTTTTGCCTAACCTAGTTGGGTTGTTGTGATGCTGTTGGGTTCCATTTTAGGGGACTTTACAGTGAAAGTCTGAGAGATGTCAGAAGGACAACCAAGACACTTCATCTGATTTGGCAGATGAAGCTGAGGGAGCACACAGAGAGGTGTCTGAAACTTGCCTTTGTGAGTGCTTCAAGAGAGTTATGAAGGTCTTGCTTATTTAAAATTGTTTGTTACTGTCAGGGACAGATTCTAGTGGGGTTTTATTTATTATATTTTCTAGAAGCTCAGGATCCCTGTGCTCTGAGAGTAGAAAGGATGTCAGTGACAGAAGATGTCTTTACCTATCTAGACTATTAGAATGCAAGCCAAAGATCAAGCACTATTTTGGTTTAAATACACTCCCACACAAGACACTTCTACATCCCATTTGTTGTTGCATTTACAGACTGGAACATGAATGGCTTCAGATTTCAGTTATAGTGTGGAGGAAGCTGAGTTTGAGCCATGATGGTGATAGCTGAAAAGAGGGAGGAGATTTTTTCCAGTCTTGTTCCAGCCTGCAGACCCCTTTCTTACATGGTATCTAACTCTGGGATGATACCACTTGAATACAAATCCAGACCTTTCCCTGGTTTCCAAATTCTATTACATACTACATTTTTTACACATCAGGAGCCTTAGATTATTTCTGCACTGGCTCTGTACCAATATAAGCACTGGCAAAAATTCAAAACATTTTTTCACGGAATGATTAATTGTATAAGTGTTCTGAGATGTAAAACAAATATTCATTCATTTGAATGGCCCTCTCAGGCTCTTGTTAGCTAAGATGACTTTGCAAAAGCTTAAAGAACATTTTGACTGATTTCAAACAAAAATGTAGGGTCTATACACTCCAACCAACAGTCCCTCCTGGTATAGATCAACTGATGCCTGTTCCTTTCTGATTTTTTTTTGGTCTTTTTATTTTCCTTCTAGTAACATAGCTTTTGCTGCTATAAACAAAAAGGTGATACAAATGCATATAGAAATGCAGCACATTACATTTCCCAGCACCTTTCAATGGCACAGTATTTCAACAAACTGTCAAAATGGCTAAGAACTGCTACTATTGAGAGTCTCCTGCTTCCAGCAGAACAAAGAATAGGAGCAGCTCATCCCACCTAAGTCAAAGGCTTACTTTATGTTCTGTTCTGCCTATATCATATTACAAAAACTTATGCACCTCTTTAAAGATTGTTTTGGGAAAATAGATAGATAGATAGATAGATAGATAGATAGATAGATAGATAGATAGATAGATAGACAGACAGACAGACAGACAGATAGGTACTGCCACAATCCAAAGTAAATATTTGTACTTTCTGGTAAGGAACAGAGCATCAGAGCCTCCAGGCTTTTTCTCCCTCTTTTGTTTCCTGTTCTCATTAAAATATTTTTAAATGAAAATGTCATTGGTATGTCACATTATTTCACCCACATTCAACCTTCAGATGCTCATTACTCTTATTCTTCAGACAAATGTTGGTCTAAGAACAAAAAGCCTTTTTCCGCTTAGGAGAAGAAGGATAGAATAATAAAAAAAATAAACTAACTCATCAGTAAACCCCATTCAATTCAGAATATTGTTTCAAGTGTTCTAGTATTAATTCAATACTCTAAAATTGCAACATTCACTTAATTCTAAGCACTATCTTAAATTTTCTTCAGTATACATTTGTATTTGGAAAGCAACCTTTATTTAATATATTGAACAAGACCACGAAATTCTAAACCCAAAGGTTTAGAAATTAGAGAATATCTGATTAGAGAGAGATGCAGAAAAACGTAGACTGATAGAAGTAAAGTACATGAAATCAAAGGCCTGGAAATCTAATGCTGCTAGCCAGTGCTCTCAACTCGACTGTTTAATTAATGCTTTTCCAATCATCATTATTCCTAGATGAATCTCCATAGCAATTATTAATCCCTAGATAAATTATTAGCACACACACGTATGTATTCATTCTAATCAAGAGAGTCATGCAATTCAGAATTGAAAGCACAAAAGGACAAATACCAGAAGCAGGTTGAATTTTTGGAACTCTAAGACTTCGTGTCCAAACTTCATCAGCCAGAGAAAACCCAATTAAGCTTTGATATACAGGTGAAACTTGTTTTTGCCACCTGCAAGTAAGGATGCCTAAATGTAAAACTGAAATGCAAAACGTTTGAGGTGTTTTAAGGTGGCCCACTCGGTAAGGAGATTTAATCACAGCAATGACTTGCAGGCTTTTTTGTGTCATTTTTCAGACACTGAAAAGACGGCTGATGCCATCAGTGGACAAATTTATTAATAAAAAAACCCTCTCCACAATCGAAGACTAAAGTTTTATCATCTTAGTTCTAAACTGTGTACATTCAGAAAGGCTAATGACTTCAAAAAGCACAGTAAATGCAGCTGTATCTTTGAGTTCATCCATCATGACCACAAACTGTCCCAACAGTTTGCACACTTTTGGGGAGACAGTCCTCTGTTTTATTTTGCTCACGAGCTCATTTCTGACATGCGCCTGTTGGGAAAGAAGTGGGGAGACAATAACCTCTTTTCTGACAGTAATATTCACAGGAAGAAAAACATTCAAATGCTGCCTTAAAATTGGCAGGTTATTTAAATTATTGCCTCCTGTAAGTTTAGATAAAGTCTGATACAGCTTTTGAAGTCTGTAAATCGAGCCCTTTATTTTCAGAGGCTTTTGGGTCATGGCATGACTCAAACCAAAATAAAGGTGTAGGTAATTATGAAACAGAAATTTTAAATCAGATTCCATCTTTCTGATCCACAAAGCCCATTTTTTTCCCTAGTGCTTTCCTTTAAGCCAAGTAATTAGTGCTTTATGAGATATCCTAATAGTAAAACTGAAGCTCCATCTGTGACTGTTTATACAACCTGCATTCCTCATCATGTATTACTAGTGGTGCAAAAGAGAAAGATGTCTATTGCACATTCCTATATTTTCTTTGGATGAGGCTTTTTTGTTTTGTTTACAGAAGAAAGAAGTGTTGCCAAAATAGCGATTTCAGAAATAGCTGTAAATTGCCACCAAAAAAGTTAAAAAAGCATTTTTTCGCAATATATATTTAAATTTGAATATATATATAAATTTGTCAGGCTCTTCCTTAAAATCTCCTTAAGACAGGTAAATAATATTTCTGCTTTGAAGGAGGTAGAGCGCCTACAAGAAACAAATACACACAGAAAGGAATCCTTCCTTTTCCCTCTCTAACAGTTTTCTGGAGCTTGATTTTCAAACATTGGGGAAGACCAAAAAGAAACCGTTGGCTGCAACACTGTCATATTACAACAAAAAGCACCATTTTGATAAGCCTTGAATTGAATGGCAAACATGCAAGCCAGGGCAGAAGTGGTGGAGAAAGTCACCCAAGCCTGAGGCTGTGCTGGCAGGGCTGGCAGAGCAGTCTCCCGCCCCTCTCTCCGCCCCGAAGAGCAGGGTCTTTGTCTTCTTGCCTGGAGGTGGAGGGTAAGCGGTGCCATGCTCCCTGGAAGAGCAGCACCACCAAAATCTGTGAGCACAGCCCAGCCTGGCAGCCACTCGAGCTAGCCCAGCTTCCAACAGCTATGAACTGTACAACTGCATCCCTGAGCCTTGCAGGGTTTAGTTGCAGAGGTTATAATTTAAAGCTTGGCCAGTGCTATCCCGCTTCTCAGACTACATATGCAAGCTAACTTTTAAAAGTTGTCACAGACATACCCAGACAAGTTTCAAACACCTTGATGCTGATACAGAAATACAGCTTGAGCTTCTTGCAACAGTTTAGCTGATCATTTGCAGTTTGGATGTAAAGCCAAAGTACTGTTAATCCACACTATCCTACCCATAGCTATAATTAATGCTAGTATGGCAGATATCTTCATACCCCAAGAATTTGTTTGGTATCCACACGAGCATGTCCACAAACATCTTGCTGCCAAGTCTTGTAGCTTCAGAAGCAAACCAGTCACCTCCTCACAAACACTCTAACACCAATAAAGCTCTCATTAGCTACACTTTCTCCTACGTAGGGGGTGTATTTTTACTTGGAGCCGGCTTTTTTAAGCGCCAAGTAAAAATACCCCTCTAAGTAGGAGGAAGTGAAGTTTGGTTTTAAATCCAGAGCATATTTGTCACATATAAACATATTTGTCACAAATAAACATATAGTTTCAAAATAATATCTACCTAGCCATATTCTCTAAAGGGTTTTAAATGAGTAAACCGAAATTAGGGTTTAGCATGTAAATGGCTGCTGTAAGTACTTCCCCATGGCTCCATCTCTGTTTTGGCTCTCACAGGGCCTTTACCCTTCCCAGAACATTCCTTGTCCAGAAGAAGGCTGAACACTTGGAACACACCACCACAGAGAAATTACACTGTTTTTGACTCAAATCAGACTTGAAATTCAAATATTTTTTTAACAAAAGACATCTAAAAGAGGCACAGTGCTCCCAAAGCACTGCTTCACCCCTCCCCAGGTGTGCTAAGCCAGCGAGGAGTGATGGGGGGGCTGTCCTGATGGCAGGGTGGGACCAATACCTGGAAAAGGTGAGCTCCCTCCATTTCCACAGAGTCTTAGAAAGGCGCTGTGTCCCCTATACACAGGCAAAAGGATTTGCCGACCGAAAAACAGACGGGGCAGAGTCAGCCCCGCTATACACAGCAACAGGGAGGAAGATGCAGCCATGGTCTTCCTCGTGCGATTCTGCCGGTCCCTCCGCAGGCACCGGGAGCCGGCGCCGCTTCCCCGGCAGTCGTCACACAGCACAAACTCCATCCCAGTGCCTGATCCTGCTCGGTCCCGGCTGAGCCGCTCTTGTTACTTGCCTTGGAGTCACTGCAGCGTCCCTGCGCTGGGACATTGCTGCCTTCCCGTGAGCTGACTGCCACGCTCAGAATTGTGCCCAGCTGCAGGCCGGGCACAAGGAGCAGCTGGGATCAGCACTGTGGCCTCGGGACATTTCCTCTGCTTTGCCTCATTTCTACAGACCTGGCACACCTCCGCTCACATAACCCCGTCCCCACTGCGGGCACTGCTCAGGGGAGGCGAATCTCCATGGCACCCACACAGCAGCTGCTGTGCAGGAACTTCGCTGTGCCCCAGAGAAGCTCCCCAGGCAGAGCCTGCAGCTCTGGAGCTCTGAGAAGACCCAAAATGTTGCAATGCGCTCCAGCATCGCCGCCTTTTTCAAGTGCCTAAGCTCTAACATTGAATGGGTCGCACGGATGGTTATTTTTCAGCATCGTACTCCAGACTCCTCGGAAGGCTGCTCATACATCATGCAGTATAAAAGCTAATACAATTCCAGGAGCTGTACGACATGGCCAAGGTCAGGAACATTTTCTCTGCTCTCGCACTTTTTGAGCACTTAACAAAAGCTTGCCTTAAACAATAGGTTTGTTACGATAAAGACAAAACAGCCCACAACCCTGAGGAGCAAACAGGATCGTATTTATTGTTTTAACCTTTGCAGGCAATGAGAGTTAAGAATGGAGAATCCAAGGTAATGCTCAATTAAGGGGCTAATTTACATGATTATTTATCACTATTTCTCGCACATATCAAGTGCTACTTTAAAATGGCTGCTAAATACCTATTTGTAAATAGAGATACAGCATTTGTGCACAGCAGATACCTTGCCTAGTTTGACTGCACGGCTGCAGTCCCAAAGCACTAGGAAATAATGAATGGGTGGAAACCAGAATGCAAGTATTTAAATAAATCAGAACTACAGTATCCAAACCCCAAATTTTGCTTTATATATTCTGAAAAAATATACCGAATTCAAAGGTCTTCCATTAAAATGAAGTTCTAGGAAGAAAAACCTTTTAATTACAAATCTTCTATTCCCAAATAATACTATATTTAACTATATATCCACAAATTTATTAATTGTATTACTTTAATATTGATAACGACTATTAGTAACATATTTACAAATGCTACTTGAGAAAAAGTGGAACATAATTAAATGCAATATTAGCAAATAAAACCAGCATGAGTTTGAGGCATCTGAATGTTAGCCCTCCTCATGAAATAAATTTTAAAAAACAAATAATACATACAGTACTTTGCCCACATTGTAATTTGTCAACTGTTGAGGAAATTGGCATGTCTTTTCTGCTGATTTATTGGTTAATCCAAACAATTCATTGCAGAAAAGGCCAACAATGAATTACAATGCAAGGAAAAATTAAGCAGCACATGTAAAAAGCATTTAACTACACAGCCCATAAAACAAATTTCAAGGTTCTCATATACCTAGCTAAAATATTTTGGGTACTGCAGTAGACAATATTTTCTTTCTGTTTTCTGTGCTATATCCTCTATAGTAGCTTTGCTACTATTGATTTCAAATATTTGAAAAATATACACCCCTTGGGTTCCCAAAATATTAAACATAAAGGGGTGCTGGAGCTATAATGTTGATTTTCTAGGTACTGGGACTGTGGGTATTTCTATGCATTAACTAAATAAATTATTTAAATTAAACCAATGACTCTTCCTGCTTATTGTAATGGCATTTTATTTTTTTTTTAGCATGAAGCAGGTTTTGAAATAAAAATACCCAAACATAGGACTATGCACTTCTAGACTTCTCCTATTTTCATATAAAATAACCCGCCCGCTCTTAAAGGAGCATTTATTTAATGTAAGTTCCTAGAGAAGTGTAACAAAAGTCAGAAGTAGAGGTTCTTGAACTCTGAGGGGAAAGAAGTGAGGCACCAGGGGAGGCAGGACTCCAGGTTCCCCTTTCCCTGTCACTCCTACACACACACACAGCCTCCAGCTAGGGCTGAGCTGTCAACTTTGATACTGGTTGTCACATTGTGTTCCTAGCTTCAGCTGATACGTGGGAAATATTGGTAATCAGCTTTTGCTTTCTCTTAGGCTTTACCATGCAAGTGGAAAATAAGGAACACCTTCAGCTGAGGTAATAGAAGTCATGCAAATTAAACACCTCTTGCTGCTCTGGGACAGAATTCAAAGCCTAACTATAGTCAATGGGAGTCTTAAAAAGTACAGCAGATTTGGAGCAAACACTTTTCGAGGGCAAACCTACAGTGCATGACACAGAATTGTGCAGGAAAAGACCAGAGGCAGCTTACAGTTTATATCTGGTTTACACCCTCAGCTTACACCCTCTTTTAGGCAAGACTTTTGAAGAGAACATTGGGCTGCACTGTGGCTCCACTTAGGTCATCTGTCTCTTGGTGCTTCTTTTTGAGAGCTGTGCCAGATTCTCAATAACTAGTTTTCAACCTGAATTTATTCAATACAAAATTATGTCCATTTGTTCTCCCACCAGAACTGCATTAGCTTAATTACTGTTTTGGGGTACACAAGGAACATGATTGTTTATGGGCTGCATCCCTTAATTTTGGCCGTGAATTATCTCTGTTGTAACTCTGTCTGATGCTCTGTAATTAGGTACTTGATTGCCCATTTCATTGGAATTTTTTAAACTGAAGTTCCAGAGCTTTTCAATTCCATGAACTCAATTCCCTAAACTCTTCAGAGCACTTCATTTCATTGATCCATCCTTAACTGATACATTTCTAAATTCTTCCCTTGTTGCATTACTTTGATGTTCATGCACCTTCTTCCATGTAATTTAAACTGAATCACTTGTGATCACTTCTTTCAAAGTTATCACCTCCACATT
The DNA here is from genome assembly GCF_009819655.1 of Sylvia atricapilla. Classification (NCBI taxonomy): domain Eukaryota; kingdom Metazoa; phylum Chordata; class Aves; order Passeriformes; family Sylviidae; genus Sylvia; species Sylvia atricapilla. The sequence continues at coordinate 4,647,678 of NC_089145.1, read as the reverse complement.
CCCCATAAGTCACTAAATTTAAATCTAAAGTATCATCATGTGGTTGCAATCCACACAGCACATGCAAAAACAGATTTTGCCACCTTGAAAATAAGCATTAAATGCTTTCCAAGACAGAATTCACTGCTTCTGTGTATTTTCAGGCACAAAGCATCACCTTTATTCTGCTACCAGAAGTAAGCAAGCAAATCTTGTCTTTGCCATGGCCACCCACTCTTGGAGGAGTGAACTCATCAGAATTTAGGGAAGAGCAGTAGCCTGCTCAGCAGTGAAAGGTGAGCTCCAGGTGACCTTGCCTGGTGTTACTCTCTTGTCATCCCCTTTTGCACTCCCACACTTAGCTCAGCAGTGGTAAAGAACAACCAGCAGTGAGGAGGCACCACAGGCTGAGTTCCTGGATTATAGAGTGCTGTCTTAAAGCCTGCACAAAAACCATGCCTGCATCTTGGCCCAAGCACTGCCAGCAAAAGTGACCAATGTGTGGCAGAGAGCAGTGGTAAATGAAACATGCTGGGGCTTTCAGGAGAACACCAGCTCCTCTGATTAACCAGCACTTTATTTATATTTAACATCTAGCCAGATGGTTCTTTTAATTGGATAATAATGCTATACTGTGTATTCATTTCAGAGAACAGGCCAGCTTAGTTTAAAAATAATAATTTAAAAAAATCAACAAGAGTCAAACCAGATTCAGACAACAAATTCTGCAGAGTCTACAAACTGGTTTTCTTATTCTACTTAATATTTCTGTAAATTTTTAAGTATTTTCCTTGCAACCAGTCAGTAGGCTATAACTAAACCAGACAACCTGGGAAAGAAAAAATTTCTAAAAATAACAAGACATTATTTAGAGCAAATATTCTAAAATAACAAATAGCTGTTCAGTTTGTTCTAAAAATTAATACCACTTTTCACCCTCACATGACAGGCTAATGTGTCTAGAAATATCACAGCAATCAGAATACAAGACACAAACTCGAAAAAGAAAAGAGCTATTTAAAAAAAAATGAGGAAATCTGGGGTTTAGCTAGGTTTTTTGGTTTGGTTTTTGCAGGGTTGGGTTTGGTTTTTTGGGGTTTTTTTTTTGTTGGTTTTTTTTGTTGGTTTTTTTTGGTTGTTGTTGTTGTTTTGGTTTTGTGGTTTTTTGTTTGTTTGTTTGTTGGTTGGTTGGTTGGTTTTTTTGTTTTTCTTTACAAACTCAGGTACCAGTTTTGGGTCTCACCTAGACCAGAATGCTCCACACAAACCAGTAATACCCATGACTTTCCAAGAAGGGAGAAAAACTCTTGCAATTCTAATAGCAAACACCTCCTCTACAATTAAAATTTTTTTATCTGTTGAGTCTTCAATACACTCACAAACTGCAAAATTTGGCGAAACGTCACTTTAATCCCACATTTTTGCCTGTTGCTGAAAAGGACCGTCATGCGGACAATGCTCTTTGAAAACCAAAACCATACCAACAAAACTCAAGCAAGGACACACATGCAAAATTAAAAGCTATATCAAAGTAATTTACCAGAAGGTTTAATTTGGTCCCATCCAAGACTTCATGGCCAAAACTAACAGGAAATTTATTTGGTGAGAATAAATAGGAAATTTGGTGAGAAACCCATCAAAATAGACTTAGAGGGGGAAAAAAACATTTCTGAAGGTGAGTATTCTTACTTGTCAGTTATTAGCAGCATTTTCCAGCAGTGCAAGGCCAGATTCAATGTATTTCTCTGCTTAGGGAAAACATGAACCTTCATTTCTCACTTCACAAACCAAACTCACACCCAGCCTCTGCCTATGTGCTCTCAGTTTCTGCTGTTGATACTCCTTCAGTTAGAACAAAATATATAAATATTTAGTAAGACAAAACCAAACCAAAATAAAACCTCCATCATCGGAAAGAAAATGAGTCTACTGCCTATCCTTACAGTCAATTTTCTAAGAGATCCAAGTTCAAATTTATACGGGAAAAGCACTGAAGCAGCAGTCTCCCTTTTGTGCTCATTTGATTTGCTCAAATTTCCCTTTTCATTGAGATGAGACAATAAATAGTTTAGATTTGCTCCACATGAAAGTAAGTTTTTTGCTAGCATTTTTTGCACTTGGCAGGTGACCTGGAGACTAAGAAAAAGGTATTGTCAGATGTCTAATTGTGATTGCAATCTGGAGCCCATAGGATTACCAAGAAGAGGTACAAGTATGAAGTCCATCTGCTGGCTGATAGTCTAGAAACTAGAAGGGAACTATTATATCCCACCAACAAATTACATTCCAAGAAATCACAGCAGAGCACACAGCATCTGTCAGGGTATTACTAGGAAAGGTAATTATTTGGGCCAGGTTATTATTGGGAAGCCTATTGATGGCTTATCAGCAGGCATTCCCCAATAGTGCCTCTGGGGAACTCCGCTGCGCTGCATGAGGAAACGCAGAGACACCACTCTGAAACAAACCAGAGACAGAGCAGGTGAGGAATACTGCACACAGCAAGAGCTGGTAGCACAAAAACCCCACCAGGGCACAAATCTCACCAGAGGGTGAACTGAAGAAAGAGACACTGTATAAAGGGAAAAAACAGCACTCTCCAAGAGGTATTTGGCTGCACTGGCACCACCTCGCAGCGAAACTCCCACTCAGCAATTTAAAGAATGACAGAACTGTGACACCAGAGTGTGTGTAACACAATGATCTCATTTCCCTGTGTACCTCACATCCAGTGCCTCTGTCTTCTACACAAGAGGTTCTCAGCTTTCCAACAGTGATGTCATTTATGAGCAGTATATGCACGACATTATTTGATGGAAATCCCATATTCGTGTGATGTCATTAGTTCAGATATTCGCAAAGGTATTCGATTTATCCTGCAAGAACAAAAACTATGTAAACTCATTTCCATGTTATTTGAACTCCTTAGCTGCTGTTTATTTCTTATGTTGAGAATTTTATCATCTTTCCAAACCTGACATCAGCAATCACTGCTCATTGCAATAGGTCATGTCCTCGGCCCTTACTCTGCTGCTCCAGGGGAGTTTATGGGACCTACAGCTCTGCAGCTGGGGGATCCCTAACCATGGGGACAGTGCTCCATGGGCCAGGTCAGCCAACCCTGTGCTGCACTTCCAGCTTCTGCAAGAATACCGGTGCTCTACAGCACAGAAAGGCAGTGGAGGTGGAGAGGGGAGCACAGGAAAGCCAGCACAAACCATGGCATGCAGCTCTCAAATGGGAAACAGTCCCTTGGCAATAGCTGGGAGCTAACTGAGGATAGTCCAGCAGCATTGTTCAAATACTGGGAGTCTCCCCAGAGTGGCCATGGGATCAAAGGTTGCAACAATGGTGGTTTGAAATCACATATAAGGCACAGTTGAAGAATAATAATAACACAGAATGTATGAAGTGGCCAAATTCATTCTGATTTTAATGCTTATTGATTTTACTATACTGCTCTTCCATGTTGTCTAGCAGCACTTTATAAATGTTTTATATTAAATAAATAATTCAAGAAAGACACTGCTTTCTTCAGTAAAGTTTATGACATCATGAGAGCTAGTTTTTGTGACTGTGCTGACTGCAATGATAAAAGAAAAAGGAAAACTGGGATCTAGACATTTCAAACGTGACCATTTTCTAAACCACAGCTCTCTTTCTGTTGCAGCATCATGTTCAGAACTGTATTAGCTATATATTATATATTTTATATCTATATCTAGATATTAAATATAACATAGTTCTGTCCATTTCTGGTATAATTTTTAACATTTTTCCTCCCCTCTGATCCCAATGCCAAGTCCCTAAATATAGCAGATTGCAGTTTGTTGAATTTCAATAAAGTATTTTCTGTACGTCCCCATCATTTTTGTTCTACTCTGTTCAGTAGCACTTCCATGGTATCAAAGGAAGAACCTGCAAACTAAAAGAGGCACTTCTGACTTAATTGAAAAAAAATTGGAATCTGTTTTTTTAACACAATTTTGGTTTACTGACTTGGCAACAGCCAACCAATCATAATAGTTAAAACTCTTTCTAAGAAGACTATACCTGTCCTTATTTACACTCTCCCTGAAACACCTTTCTGTCAATTCTTGTGGACCACACGATAAGATTGAAAATTTACCTATCCAGTATCTTTAACAGTGGTGTCTCAGTGTCAATTTGTTTTATGCCAGCACATTAACATTTACACTCATCACTGAAAGGGAATTAATACATTATAAACCATGGTTTCATGTCTGTATTTCTTACAGCTGTAAACCCAGCTCTTAATCCTCCCATTTAGAATGATTCCTGACTTTACAGAATCATTGCAGCACATTGAAAATCACATGGAATGAATAAATCCTGCCTGAGGCACACACACACACACAGATAGTGTCATGCAAATCTTGCTGCAGGTCATCATAAAGTCAGAATGCTCTTCACCTCCCAGGAGTCTGTCCTGGAAGGCAGACAGAGAGACACAGGGAAAAGACCAAGAGCTGGAAACATTCCACTTTGCTAATTTTGTGCAGAAGGATTTTGCTTTGCATTTTTACAGTGGTCTTCAAATCTATTCAAGACACAGTAGAAACTCAAGGATAACTCCACTTTTTTGGAATTTAATAAGCCTGTGGGCAAAACACCCCCTCACCTTCAAGGAATCATCTCAGCATTTTATAACGGAAGATTGCTGGGCTTCAGATAAGCTCAAACCTCACAAAGAGCAAGTAAATAAAATGAGAGTTTCTGTTCACTTTTCAGTGAAAATACTGAGCCATTAAGTGTCAAATGCCATTCACCATCTATCACTACCTTACTCACTAGAGCCTACTACTTGCAAGTTTCTTGGCTCTAATTGTGACAGCACCATTTTAGAAATGTTAAAAATGCTAAAAGTGCTGGGTGAATGAATAAAACAAGTAAAAAAAGAGCATTGTTTCAGAGAATAATGAAAGTCATTAGCATTTTTTTCACCATTATTGCTTAACAATCCGACAATTTGGTCTTATACGTCCATACATTATATTCTTGTCATATTTTTAAAAAGTGACACAGTCTGAGGGCAGCTAAAAACCAAATCCTGTCAAAGACTGAAGCAGGGTTAACAGTTGGAAAGCATAATTGATCTTTACTGCAGCTGATAGAGTCGCACACATCAGTGCTGAAACAGACATTTCCAAACCACAGTGCAGTGGGATAAGAATCTTCTCATCTGAGGTACAAGCACAGAGATTACAGCTGGCAGCAGTAGGAAAGAGATCCTTCTGTCAGAGAGCAAAGTGACTTTCTGAAGGAATGGGAACCCTATGCTAATGCCTGTGGAGATTATAGGACCCGTAGGAATAGTTACGATCATTGTTTAATCTTCTGAATATAATAAGCCTTTCTCTCTTGTAACTTGCTCTTATCCATTCAGAACTTGAACACAATTATCCAGTGTGCAGTGGCAGATGATGGGCAAATGGTACCAACCCAGAATGATGAAGCAGCACAAATCCAGTTCCATTCTGCACTAAGCATACAAAATATACCCCTAGTATTACATCAACGTTGCTATTATTACTTCTGGCAGAATTTGAATGAGAATTCAAAAACCCCCACCACACATTAGTTATCAGCCTTAATTCATGGCCTCCTGGGTGGAGGCTTTACTGTAGATTTGTATTTGGGGTGTCTGATCTGCCTCTGGAAAAGATGTACACTGTTTTTTTTTTCACCCCCACATTGCCAGTATTTATCTCTGCCAGTTATTCCAAGCTGTCATTAACACTTAGAAATAACATAATCGAAGACTAGAAATGTATGTAAACCTTAGGAAATTTCTGGTGTGAAATGTTTCATCTTCACTGATTCCAAATGTGCATGGCCCATGAGAAAGAGAAATTAAAATGCTGGCATGCAAACACACAAGAGACTTGTAAAGCACAATTTCTGCCTGACTCATTTGAGGGAAAGTCACCTGTACATGGCCAAGTGACTGCTGAGCACACTGTAGCAATCTAACCACATTTTCCTGCCTTCTACACTCAGTCTTGGGCAGGCATCAAGATGTTAAAAAAACAAAACATCAATACCATCACCATGACACCAGGACACGTGGCTGCTTCATATTTCCATGGCTCAGCACAGTGTCTGCAGCAACAGCAAAACATTCCATGTAGCTAGGAAAATGTTTAATCTAAAACAAAATTGGAATTTTAAAAAAACATTCCCCAAGTCTAAGATGACCAGCTACCTCAAAACTCAGCCTTGATATTATTTGTTTCCTCAGAACTGGTTGTCCTAAAGATCCCAAGGGCCACAAAGGCAGTGCAGGTATCCAAAAGAATGAATAAAACCAGGGGCTTTGCTTGTTGAATGAGAACTCCCAGCAGAGACGTTTTGTGTAGGAATGAATAAAACTTGTTTAACAAGTACAAGCTATTTTGCTCAAACCCTACTGAAAATTTTATTTTTAAAGGCAAAGGTAACACATATGCATTTTTATTTCTGTCAACAGCAGAATTAAGTCCTACAGAAAGAGGGTGCTATTATTAATAACACACAGCACACAAAAGGCATTTACTGAGAGGAGGACATTTTGTGCCAGTCAGAGGTGAACCTCTGACAGGTTTCTGAACTAAACAAATAAGGTATCAAAAAAAGTTTAAAAGGTCTTTTGATTAAGTTTTGAAAGAACAGGCAGTCTCCACGCTTTTCACAGCCATACATAAATATCTCATAGGTTAGAACAGGTGTGCTCTAAGATGGTTCTGTATTGGTATAATATCTGACACAAGAAACAGTTCAGAATCGGGTCCTCCATCTTGCAAACTGTGTGACATAATGATATGTTCAGATTCATTTCAGATCTCAAATGGCAACATTTCCACACAACTTGCTTTCAGACACAAAATGTTCAGTGAACTCCAAGATCCCATCTTCTTTCTCTGATAGTGAGGCAGTTTTGATGTGCCCTTCTGCTAGCAAAGGGTTAAAACCTTTTCTTATGTTCCTAGTAGGTTGTAAAAGAAACTGCTGAAGCTGATCAATGACCACTGTTAAGACCTGGAAACCAATTATAAACCTGAAATTTGTGATGAACAAAGCTCTGAAACACTAGGATGAAAACTACTGAATTAGTCTAGTTCATTAAAATCATTAATAGTCATGAAATGAAAACCACCAGAGTCCAAAAAGGCTTAATGCCCTATCCATATTAATTAGATGGGAGCAAATCTGAAGTGAAAAGCAGCACATGCTTTGTAGAATTAGCAATTCCTCTCTACAGACTACACAGATCTCTATTAAAATTCAGTTTAATTAAAATTGATCACGTTAAGAAACTGATGTGGTTAATTAACTGAATTCCTGAACTTCTTTTCATACATTTCACAAATGCATTGTACACTGTTTTCCTGGGTGACAGCTTATGTTGCAGTGAAAATCTTGATTTCACAGGTTAATGCCTCATGTTTCATGAGGCCTAAAGTTCCTGTGTCCCCGCCAGGAAACCCTGACAGCACAGGGAAAACGACAGGCCTTAGAAACTTCCAAAATCTACCACCAGAAAGCCTGGCTGGAGCTTTAAACAGTTTCTCTTTTAGATAAGTGTAGAACTCTGGGCACGTATGAGGAAATATCCCAAGAGCTGTGGTCTCATAAGGTCTCTCATTAGAACTACACAAATTTTACAGGAAAGCTACCAACAGACTCATACAGAGATGCAAGTATCAGCACAGACTGATATAAACAGCCCAAGGCTCTGCTCTGTGCAGTTAATGAACGTAAACACGCAGACTGCAAGCATTTCAGCTTTTAAAACACATTGTCTCCATGTGTCTCACCAGCATCAATGAAGAAATAGGGTTTGGCTGAGGGCTTAAGCCAAGAGATGCCCAGGCACACAGAGCTGGCTCAAGCTGCAGTGGTTGTGTTCTGCATGGAGACTCCCAGGGCAGCTCCAAGAGTCTGAGGGACCATTCTCTAAACAATGAGGCAACCATTTCCAATTAACAGCAGACTTGGCAATGCTGGGTTAATCATTGGACTCAATGATCTTCAGGGTCTTTTTCAACCTAAATGATTCTGTGATAAACCACTAGTGCCCTACCAGCTGCAGGACAAAGACTGAATCACATCTCCTGAAGATTCATTTTTATCATACTTTTTTTAAACAATAAGGCACTGTGAATTGTGCCATTCTTTTTTTGGTAGGAAGACTTCAGAATTTTCCATGCCTTGTTCATGGGCATGGTTTAGTCTATGGAAGCAGCTTGGTTATAAAGTACTGCTCATCCTTTCACAGAACAATTCTCATCCCTTCACAGAGTCACTTCTTACAAAACATCAGCAAATGGTCCAGTGCCTGCCCCTTACGTCATGCTGTAAAAGAGGATGTCACTGCAGCTGCTGTTTGAAAGGAAGTGGATGGATGACCTCTGATACAGCACAGAGGATCATCCTACAACATCAAGATTAACATCTGAACTGCCAACCAAGTGGCTTCCCAACCTTTCATGGAGCAGAGTGACACATGGATTCTCAAAGACTGATAAGAAACAGACACAGCCCACAGAGATAAACCCCCAAATTTTAGAATAAGGAGGAGTGTTGCCAGACAGCTACTGAAGGAGTGTGGATCTAAGGTCTGAAAAGGGCACAGTCTAAACGGAGGCCAAAATAATTACCCGGGAATTATAATACAATAAATATATTACAAAGAACAGAGTTTTACATATAAATTCCACATGCCTTTGATTTAAATTCAAATCTATATGAATAATGGCACTGAATTTGGTATAACCGCATCTCATTCTTCATTACTTCTGACCGCAATGTAAATGCTAAAGTGGTATTTTCTTCTCTGAATTCATTTTGCTAAAATAAAGTGCATCTGACTAGGATATAAGATACACGACTGACTCTTAATTCCCTTGTGGCCAAACCCTTGTTAATGTCTTGGCCTGTTTCAGTAAAATGATCATGGTTCAAGTAATGTAAAACACATGCATTCAATCATTTTCCTTTTCCCTAAAGGCAAATACTTTCTTATCATGGTAAAACAGGAGTCGTGTGCTGATGCATTGAAGAGCCAAAGTTCTTTTAAGCCTCATCAGGAAATTGAACACTTAGTGCAACCTATCGTTTGGAGCTGCAGAATGAAACAAAAGCATAATGCAAACAAACACAGGAGGTTCAGTCAGCATTATCTAGTATTGCATAAGCCTAAGCAGCTGCCTTAGAAAATGAGCAAAGACCCAAAATCGAATAGAAAAATTTAACTTTAGCAAAAAAAATCTATTCATATTTAAATCAGGATTTCATCGTTAATAGTTAAAATACAACCAATTGAAAGGCGATGCTCATGATATGCTTGCCTTGGAAGAGGGGTTGTTTCTCCCAAGTAACCACAAAGACAGCAAGGCCTTAACACAGCAGGTGTGTACTTGTGTAGCACCATTTTATAATTCTCTTTTTGTAACAAAAAGGGAATATCCATACTTGGAAAAACTGAATGACAGTACAATTGGATGAAATAGAATAACAGAAACTACACAATAATTAAAGCAGGTTCTTCACTGGTTAAAAAGAAAAATTGTAGAACAAGGTTTTGTAATCGTAAGTTGTCCCACTCAGGTTTCTTACAGACTCCTGTATTGGATCTTCTGTTCCTCAGAGCAGCTTGAAAATTTCCTGGGCTACTGTGTTGAACCACATCTCTTCCCTGAGGAACAGCAGAATAAATTGTCCCTTTCAAAGCAAAAGTCAGGCAAGCTGACTGGAGTCATGAGAGTTGACAGAAAGTGAACCAGAAACATATGAAGATTAAATCCATCCTTTAGGAATGGGGTCAGATCCCAAACCCTGAATGACTTCCTGGGTGCTCACTGCTGGAAGTTCAGTGTTCTCTGAGCCACTCTAGCTCCAGTCTCTCTAACACTCTGCTCCCTGAACATGCAACTCCACAAGCTCCCAGTACGCCACGGGTCCTCAGGCCCACACAAGTAACACATTTTGTATTTTGAAAGGGCAATGAGGAAGACCTTCCCCATCTGTCCATGCATCCATCCTTTGCCCATCACATCTTTCCTAGGAAAGGTGATCTCCAAAAGAAAGTGATCCAGGTACTTAAAGGGTCAACTCTCCGCTGCTCTCCCACCAACTTCCTTTTCTTGCTGCTGATATGGCTTAAAACACAAGCATTTAATCCATTTCAGCAGTGGATGACACAATCTGTCATTGATTTAGAATGAAAGGTGTCATTAAGCCACAACAGGGAGCAATCTTTCTCAGTAATTAAAAAATTAAAATAGAATTCAAAGTCAGATCGTACTTTCCAGTGCCTGAAGCCCCATAAATAAAGACTTACAGTTTATTTGGCCCATTTTAGCACTTCCTTATCCTACAAATACTTTTCTGGCAGAAGAATCATCACAGTGCACAAGGAACAGGACTCATTAAACAATTCCATGCCATGAACAGGTACATCATTTTAAGTCAGACCTCATAATAAGTACTTATGAAGGAAATGACACCCCACAAAACTGAATGATGCTTAACACAGAGCACAAATCTTCATCTGTTTTATAACCACACAAAGCTATTACAAATCTATTAAGTTAGTGGCTTTCTCCCACTTGTATGTAAAACCAACAAAAAAGAACAGAGACAGCCCTTAACTTGCCACTGTGTAACATCATATGCAGCAGCCCAGTTTAAACCAACTAGAAAGACAAAAAACCCAAACTAAAATCCACATCAATTTCTTTCACAGTTAAAAGTCAGAAACTTCAGAAGATGTTTACCAAAAGACTAGCCTAAAATCATTAATAGAAAAGTATTATACTCCTTTATATTGTCAGCATCAGTTAGTTATTTTATATGTCTTTTGCATTCCTCATACACAAAGTATGTAATTCAACAATTCCTCCTCTGGGCTTCCAAATACCTCTTGGGCCTATTACCTGCAGCAGGAGGTGCAGAATGCAGACTTTGTCTGGGCTCAGGAGAGAAGATGATGTAAATCATTCAAGTGAACAGGTGGAAAATGGAGGCACTGCCAAAAGATGTTACTGCTGGACTTCATTTCCAAAGTCTGCCTGAGTACATTAAAGGGAAAATGCAGAGGAATTCTCACACTGCCTTTGGAAAAAAGTTAGACAATATCAATTCTCTGTAAAGCAGTACTAAAGCTACACTAGGCTACAGTTTAGTCCAGTATCTTGTCAACTTGCTAGCATGAAATCAATGAATGTATAGAACTTGTGTGTCTCATGTCTTCCTATGCACAGATTTAAAGACTGCACGGAATATTAGAGATTGTTTAATTATTTCGTGATTAATTACTAAGTACGCAAGGTTAAGTAACAGCTGCAGTGAAAATGTGGAGCTGATCGGTACTTTTCCCTCGATTCTATTTATTCATTTTATTTCCATAATGATTATATAATTTACATAATTATTATAATTCACATAATGAGTATTTGTATTCATGGGTACCTGAAAGAAATGCTGTGTTCATACACTGAACATTTCTACTTTCTGAAAGTTCAGGCTCATCAAGATATTTCAAGGGAATGTTTACCTTGACTGACTTCTTCAACCTTGATGAAATTCTCATCAGATTCTGACAGACTTGCTGTCATCTGTCTTTTGTCATCTTCCTTAGTGTGACCCTTTATCCTACAAAAATCATCAAAAATGAAAACATTAAAAGTGTTTAAAGTAGAAACAACCAAACTAAAATTTCAGGAAAAGGAATTAATAATTGGATTTTATATATGCAAGTCCCCCACACTAACAATTGCATTTGAATGAAAAACTTTTGTTCTTTTTGCAGTTTGGGAAGGTAAGGTTTTCTATGGATGAATGAAGTACATAGATGCTTCATGCTTATTATGTACCTTTCCTTAAGTAGAGTTGTCTTACTTAGCTAAACACATTAAAGTTTGTTACTGATGAAATATATTCATTATTCCTACAGTCAGATTACAACTTTCATCTTGCTGCTGAACTGAGAGGAAAATGCTACAAAAACTACAAGTTAAAGAACCTAGAATGACACGGAGCATGCTGGATAGGAAGGAGGATGATACACATGAAGAGCCCACCCTCAGTTTATCATATCACTCCAGACCCCCTGTTTCAATCATCTATTCTTCTGCTGTGCATGGAGCAAGCTTTGAAGCAAACTCTTGCACTAATTTTGCATGAAAACACCATCTGGCCCTAAACTACTATCTGGGCTATGGATTTGTTTGAGCCTAGATATGGTCAACATGATATTGAAAGGTCAAAGAAGGGTCTAATTACATGCCTTAGTACTTAGAGGCCATGGTCACTGGAGCGTGAACATAATCACTCAGGCCAAACAAGACTCATTTATAATTTTAATTATCAGTGAATGAGACATCTCTTAAAGAGTTGTCCATGTAAAAGAATTATATGACTGTTGCTCAAAATAGCTGTCTTGTTTGTGTCTAAAATAACCCCTTGAGACACCCTCAATAATTCCCTGCTGATTTATTTAGAATCCATCAATCTTCTCAACCACAGCATGTTAACATATTTGGAGTATTGTATAATTGCACATAAAAAAACTCGTCTTGTGTTCCAACAGTACGGTCTGTTACAATGGAGTTATCAAAAATCCAGAATTCCAAACCTGAGATATATCAAACTAGGGCTGACCATACAATTCCATTCACTTCCTTGTGTGGAAAGATGCAACACATACAAAACAGACTGCAGTGCTATTTTAACAAGTCTCTTGCCTCATTCACTGTATATGGTGGAGTCCTTTGGTGGGGTGGGAAATGAGCTGTAACTAAAGGAACACCCACTCTGGCTGCTGGGGGAAAAAATAGTTTTGTTTGAAAGAGACCAGGATGATACAGTATGAAGCACAGGTGTCCTGGGTTGTAGTTTAGGATGTATTCTATCACCATCTTCAGTTAATGGCCCATCAATGCCTTTTGCATGACTCAGAGATAACACCCTCTGGGAGTTATCTCTCTCTTTAATGGGCCATTAAGGCTCTCTTCCATGACTCATCATCCCATTGTGAGATGCTCCGCCCATGGGGAAGAGCCAAGCATTCTCACCTGGATATAAGCTGGGATTTGGGACAGTAGAAGCAGCCCTCTCCCACTGGATTCCCAGAAGACCAGAGCTACCAGACCTTTCTACAAGATTTCTGTTTCAAGAAGACCACCTCGTCTGGACTGTTTCCATCACCCTGATCAGGTTGTATTCTGACTCTGTCACTGGTTTTTTCTTTTTGTATTTATTTTATTTTATTCTATTTTATTTTCCTTTTCTTCTCATTAAATTTTATTTCTGACTTAGAGCCTCTTACTTGGTTTGTTTTTTAAACCACAACAACAGGTTAGTAGATAAGCTGATTTACAATGTCTTCAGCTGCCATGGTTGCTACACAATATCATATAAATCACTTGAATAACTTTTTGCCCTCAGCGTCACAGAATATACTGAGTTAGAAGGGACCCATCAGGATCATCAAGGTGAATTCCTGGCCATACACCCCAAGAATCCCACCGTGTACCTGACAGTGCTGTCCAAACGCTTCTTGAACTCACACAGGCTTGGTGCTATGACCACTTACCTGAGGAGCCTGTTCCCATGCCCAGTCACAGTCTGGGTGAAAAACCTTTTCCTGGTATTCAGCCTAAGCCTCCCAGCTCAGCTTCAGGCCATTTCCTTGAGTCCTGTCCCTGGCCAAGGGAGTGAAGAGATCAGTGCCTGCCCCTCCACCGCCCCTTGTGAGGATGTGGAAGACCACAATGAGGTGTGACCTCCAGGCTGAACAAACCAAGTGCCCTCAGCCACTCCTCACACAGCTTCCCCTCAAGGCCCTTCACCTTCCTCGTGGCCTCCTTGGGATGTTCTCTAATGCTCTAATGTCTTTTTTATACTGTGGCACCCAAAACTGCTTCAGGACTCGAGATGAGGCCACCCCAGCTCGGAGCAGAGCAGGGCAATCCCCTCCCTTGCCCAGCTGATGATGCTGTCCCTGATGTCCTCCCAGCTGCCAGGGCACTGCTGACTCATATCCAATTTGCCACGGACCAGGGCCCCCAGGTCACTTTCCACAGAGCTGCTCTCCAGCCTCCTGTTCCCCAATCTACTCATCCAACCAGGGCTGCCCCATTCCAGGTGCAGAATCCAGCACTTGCCCTTGCTTAACTTCATGTGGTTAGTGATTGTCCATGTCTCTAAGTTTTTGGAGGTCTCTCTGCCCTTGAGGGAGTCAACAGCTTCCCCCAAACTCAGACTCTCGTCCCTCCAAATCATCACAGCTGATCTTTTGTTACATCGTGTGAGCGCGGTCGCAGGGTCCTAAAGAGCGACTGGCGCCTCCAAGCCCGGGCTCGCGGGATTGCGAGGACACGACTGTAATGGCACTGATGAAGGACAGAAAAGACAGATTTTGAATATCTGAAGACTGTTTATTCAGGAACACAGGTGGGAATAGCGAAGGGGGTTCAGGGACACAGAAAAGAAGTTCAGGGACAAGAATAGCTTCAAACAGAATCAGGGATGAGAACGAGGAGTGGGCCAAGGGCACGGGGTTATAAACAAGACAAATGGGGTGGATTTGAGGGTCAAGGTCCATCAAGGATAGGGAAAAATGGTGCAGGCGTGGCTAGGAATGAGGGGGACTAATAGGATCACAGGGGTGGGGTACTGCGGCAAAAATAACCCAATGGGGTTCAAGGGAAGGAAGAACCTTCTCGGAGGGGCGCATATATGGGGAACGGGGAGTGAACAGGGTGACAGAAACTTAGCAAACCAATAGAACAACGAAACCTAAGAGATGTTAACATGTGGCTGCAAAGGCCCATGGGAGGAAGGCTTTTCTCACCCTTACCTAGAGGGGTAATTCTGCCTGTTTGCATCGGCCCCTCCAGGGCTGAGGCACAGCTGTGCCGGCGGGAGGCCCCTGGGCCTCTACACTCCGTCGATCTCCATAGTCTGGCTCCTTTCTCACACAACCACCCTGGTCTCCTCTGAGAGGAAACAGGGCACTGGGACATGGTGGCTGCTCCGCCAGGCCTGGCTGGCTCCAGTGGACACCCACAGCCTCCAGGCAAGGCCAGTGTCACAAAGGGCTGCTGGCTGCACTCCCAGCCACCGTGACTGCTGCTCTGGGCACTGTGCACACAGAGCCTACTTCCAGAACAGGCCTTCCGCAGGAGTTAATGCTGAGCACTACTGCTGAAGTCTCAGGGAAAAAACTCTCGCATACCTGCCCAACTGTAATACTATGACATATGCTGCTGTTACCATCCATTTTACCCATCTTGATGCTGATTTCTCCCGTGTTTTTACATGGCTGGGGAGAAAAGGAACAGATTGTTGTATAGTCAGAGCAGCTGGAGTAAAACATAGAGCTAGAATGAAAGACAAAGATACTTATAAAATAGAAAAAGGTAATAAATTGGATCATTTGCTTCCATATTTCCTTTCAATCATTAATCAAATCCATTTCCATTTCTAATTTTACAATTTTTCTTTTCTTTTGACCTTTAATAAAATGTTTCAATTGATCAGGATAATAAAAATGTGAATTATATGAGCTGGCACAGACAAAGACAGACCATTGAGTAATCTGTGTTCCAGCTATAACAAGGAAAATGCTTCTGATTAATTATGGGCTAAAAGGTAACTTAAAAAAATTCCAAGTATCATATTTTTATCTTAAGAATTCAGCAAAGTACAAACTTTTTAAAAAAATTGCAAATGTGAACCAGAATAAGAGGTTCGTGGGACTGCAGGTGTCCTTGACTTGACATACAGAATCTATTTGCTCATTATTGAGAATATTTTTTAGCACTAATAAGAATGTATTTTCCTTTGCTCTTGAAGTTTATTTCAGTCATATCCCAAACACTAAACTTCTTAAATTGTTTCATAGCAAAAGCACTTAAAAGTTATTTTTTGGATTTTCTAAACACCAGTGCAGTACTGTCAGCAAGAATGTAATCAAAGCAAAAGGGCTGCTGAGCCTGCCAACCAGTAATATTATTTGTTTCAATCGCTTTCCTTTGAATAGAAGTATTGATTTTCTACATCAGAACTCTTCTACAAAGAGCATTAAAAGAGAAATTAGACTTCCTATTTCTTCTCCATCTTATTAAGGACGATTGTTGAAGACTAGCAATAGAGTCACTAAGGATTTAAAAGTTTGGGCTAAAGAGATCAGCCATTTAGGATTTCTGGGAAATTTTTCTTCTGTTCTAAGAATTCCTGCTATGGGACAATGTCAGTCCTGCCAGAATGGATAGGGTTTTTTTTCCTTGGATAGAGGCAATTAGCTAAATTGCATTATTCCATCTGGCCTCAGCTATCTGTGTTCCTCACATAGAGTTCAGGTAGAGTGAAGGGATCGTGAAAGGAGGTAAGAACAGAAGCATAGAATGAAGAATACCAGTGGACTGGTGGAAGGAAGAGGCTGAACTCTGCAAAAAGAGGTCAAGGTCAGAGGGGTTTGGGAGAATTATGGCTACCAGGAAACAAAATTTAGTTCAGAAAAGTATCTACGTGCCAGGAGAAATCCCTAATGACAGGTTGTTCAACAGGGTTTGTTATTCCTTCAGCAACAGCCCCAGCCTGCAATCCTTACCTACATCAAAAGAGCCTAGGAGGACTTTCAAGCCTCAGGTAGCAACACCCTTTAGCAATGCTCTTTCAAGTAACACCAGTGGCTTTTGACTTTCTCAATCTAATATCTATTCTTAAAAAAAGGCCAATGAACTAGAGAGCTACTACTGGGTCAAATTTAGTGGGATTAGTCATGTATATTGAAGAACAAAGACTGGCCTCACTTTTAAATTTTTTACTTTAAAAAGTACGACCATTTATTAACATATTCATAATCATTAGCTGAAGATCAATTTTCAGTGATTACATTTCCATCATGCTACAATAAATTTGGTGCAGTTACTTTCACATCAGCATATTTAAATCGGAGTTACCAGAGCTACAAAGCAAAGATTTGCCCCCACTATCACTACAGTATTGCTGCCAATGTTTGGTTGAACAAGGGTGACCTTGGAGTATCCCTAGTGACGATTACTGCAACAGGATCACTAAAGAGACAGGAGCAACATATTGCCTTTGCACTCTGACTACACACTTGGGATTAGGGATGTCCAATACAAGACACAGGGCTCTATAAAGAACAGGCAATAATGACATTTAACTTCTGGGCTTCTGATCCCAAGGAGGGAATTCAGATTTCAGAGTCTGATGCATGGGGGAACTTGACATTTCAGAGCAGGATTCAAAACAAGCAATGCACTTTGAAATCCCGAGAAAAAACTGAGCACACAGTGCATCTTAAATGCTGGAATGAAAACATCTACTCAGAGATGCAGACAAGTTCTAGCACACTAGAGTACCAGACCTTCTTCTTCGAGCAGACTTGTGTGCTCTGACACAGGATTTCCTAAATATGACTGATGTGGTGATTACAGTGTTCACCTTCATACATTATCACAGCTCTCATGCCTTGCTTAGGATGTAAGAGGTCATGTTCAATGCCATCCTTACCTAGCAAAGTTCAAGTCTGTGTTTTCCAAGTCCAAGTAAAGCCTTTCCCTTAGGCTATGTATCAAATGACACAGCAGTTCCTGTGATCCTTCCTGCTAGCCCTGTCCTGTTATGCAGAAAGAAATTCTGACCTGAGGGGGGGAAAACCAAAACAACTCAAACATGAGAAAGAATCATAGCTGGTTTTAATGACTTTTTAAGAATACTTTGCCTCTAGGTTTCCAGATGTTGATCTCAGCTCCTGAGCCTACTCTGGGATAGCTCCTACCCTACTGGCAGTTCTCTGTGCATGCACAGGTGTCCCAAACCCAGAGAACTGAGGCTCCTTTCATGCATGACACACACACTACTCCACCACCTCAATCATACAGCTGTTCCACCAGCCGCACCGTAACATCACTCACACCCTGCAAATTTCTGGCCTTCCTTTATAATTCCTCCCATTTTTCTATATCCTGATCCATTCCTTCAAGCACTAACACTAACATATTTGAAATTACCAGTTTTAAGTCTGAAGCTCAATAGGGCATTATCTCCCCACAGGAAAAGTTCCCGCATTTGTGCTTGAAAAGCAAACAAGTGATTAGAAGAGTCCAATAAAATATTGGGAATGGAAATCTCCAAAAGAGAGAAATGGGGTGGAGGGGATCCAGTTAAATAACAACTAAGGAGAAAACTTCAGCCCCAGCTTAAACAAAATCTAAGAGGAAGTTGTGATTACTACAGTGTGTTAGAGTATTGGTACCAGGTCTGGACTAAAGAAAGGATATTCAAACAAAAAGCATATTAACTCAAAGTGCACATTTTTATTTAATTAGAGGTAAAACAGAAAGACCAGTAATAGGTCAATAATAATGACTTATTACTTCCTTTATGTGGCACATTTACAATAAATGGTAATTTACCATTAGAGAGACTTATTAAATTTTTTTCTGCTAAAGAAATTAACATTAGTCATGTGGAGAAAGAGAACATTCTCCATTTCCAGCTCAAGGATTTGCATTCAACAAGGCAGTCAGAGGATATTGCAGACCCCATTCCCCCTTTAGTAATGCAGGAAGAATTAAAGCATAACCATGTATGACATCATTCCAGCTGTATGCTGATGGGCTACAGATCGTTTCATCCATGCTATTTGAAAAACATTCCACTTTCCAGTCATTAGACCTGCTAAATGGATTCACCTGCCATACCCTTAGAATCATTAAAAAAAAGAAAAAAAATCTTTGGCATACAGAACTGTACTTTAGTTTTATTCTTATGGCTGCTGTACTATAACTTTTACATCCTAAAAATAACTTAAAATTATTTTTTCACTTTGTCCACTGGAAAAAAAGAATCTACATCTATGTTCCCTGCTTTTGTTTTTGCTCTAGGCTTATGTCAAACTTTGTGATTAACTATCTTAGCAAACAAATATAACATGACTTTCTAGACAAAACTTGTCATTACGAGGGCTGCACTGTGCCTTAGTATTTTTAAATAACAGCCTGTTAGCCTGTTCCAAGGAAAATAGGATCAGTTTACTCATCTGAAGTCTACTTCTGCTAACTTTGTTAATTATTTGACATGAAGATAGAGAGCTACTATTTAACACTTCTTCCAGTCACAGGAAAATATCACACCATTTGTGCACTCATTATGGCTCTTAACTTCAGACTCATTTGAAAGCTTCAACTCTACAGGTGGGATTTTCAAAGCTGCCTCTAAGTCATTAATTTCTAATTGGACACCGCAACCCTCTAGGCAAGCTTTAAAAATCTCATCCTAAATAATCAATATTCTACTCCTTAATAACCTGATCTGCAAAAGAGTTGACAGGACAAAACATTTAGCTACTAAGGGAGACTGCTGTGATCATGGCAGGAAAAATAACAGATTGAATATCCTCATATTATTGGTAGGATTATTTCCTACTCCCCATAAGGTGTGAAAGGGACCAGAGTGACAAAGAACAGAGGAGGAGAGAGAATTCTCAGGAAAAAAACAAACAAATCCAGAATCAGAGCTTCACACATATCAGGAAAACCTAACACATTCAACAGTGCTGTGCACTGCTTGAGTGTATATTCAGAATAGGACCAAAACAATATGATCAGATGGCAAAAAAGCCCAACAACAGTTAAAAAGGACAATAAAATGCTGTATAATGCCACAAAGAAATGCATATGGTAAAAAGAAAACCAAGTAATTAAGGTATCATTGCAAATCTAACCCCACATTTTTGCAATGCGTAAAAAGGGGATTTAAAACACCAAAATAAACATCAGATCTTGCTGGGTTAACTTACAGTGAAATATGAAATAAGATTTCATTCAGGGTATACATCAGCCTGAGTGACCTAATAAAAATGAGAGAACTAATTATATTAAATCTGAGGCAACAGCAGGAAAAAAAAAAAAAGTCAGAGAAACATTTGGGAATATCTCACCAATTCAAGACTGTAAATAATTTGAAACATACTCTCCAAATACATTGGAAAGGGGAAGAAGGTAATCTAATATAGACCATCCCTAGTCTAATTAGCAGGCATTTGAACAACTGCATTTTCTCAGAGGCAAGAAAAATAACCCTCCCAAAACCCACATATTTAAAATTTTAATTATTATTTTCTCTGAGTTTCCTACATTCTATAACAGTTACAGAACTGGGTAATAATTACTTTGTGGAGTCCTTCCAAAATAAAATACCCTTACCCACCTTGCAGCAGAAAAAGGATTCCAGCTGGTTCAACATACTGTATTTAAAAACACCACAAATCTTCACATGTTGACATCCAGGTAATTCAGTGCAATCAGAAAACAGCTCTTTTCCTTAATTGTTCTCTAAACCCTCTGCCTTGATTTTGCAGAAGTTGCCCGATAAGATGGATTATGCATGCAAAACCACAATAATAATGGTGTATCTTTAACCTATTTGGTTTTTTAGTCAGCCTTTTCTTTGGCATTAGATGCATAAAAAACAATCAAGATTTTAGTACAGCATCTGTCAAGGAAATTCAAGTTTCGTTACTTTGATAATTTCACAGATGACTCTTGATATAATCTTATTAAGTACCTATTTCATATTTGGTCTGACTTGAATTGGTAATCTGAAATATTTAAAAAAATATTTTGTTACTAATATTGCTCTGTAAATCAGCAGATGATGTCTGGAGAGATGCAGTGTTATGAATCTCAGATATTTCAAAATATTTTAAATAGATCTTTTTATTTTGAGCATAACTAGGAGATGCACTTCTTCCTGTTTTGTGTTATATAATCACAGTGTATGCAAAATTTGAGGAAAGTTAAAAGAAATTTTGCATAATGAAGAAGCTCAGCTTTTCAGTGCAGAGGCAGTGTGGACTGAGCAGGTTGAGGTTGAGTTCCTCAGTAAGGACAGCATCAGGATTTTAATGTGCCAAATTCTCTTTGTGACTTTGTCCAAAGTCCTAGCTCAGACTCAACTAATTCTACATTCTACAGATTTCTAGCTGTGGCAACACAGTAATGGGGAGATTGATGATATCGGGACATTCTTTGAATTTCTCCCACTCACAAAACACCTTAACGAAGCTTTTCTTTCTAGTACATCAATACTAGTGACTTTGCTGGCTTTCTCTAAAGAGGTATTGCTGCTATCATGCAAATAAAACTCTAGAGCTGCATCAAAGACCAGCAATTGTTTTTTAATAATCCTGGTGTTGATATCAGGATATCAAAATATTAGAAATCAATTCTGCAGACTAATTACACACATAGGTGAAATCCTAAATTTCGTTTGAAGGAACCAACACACCGGGGCTTTCAAAAGTTGAGCAACACTGCATACCATCTGACCAGTAATTTCCCCTTCCTATTTTGATACTGCAGTTTGGAGCTGTACTCAAAAGGGTTCTGCAGTGATCCTGAGCTGATTCCCACCATACATCCAGGAGTGAGTGATCCACCTAACAGTCAACCTGTGCAGGGGAAATTGCTTTATGCAGTTAATGATAAAACATGCTATGCTAGAGCTTACTTTAACCCTCACTTCATTCCTTATATGAAATAGCCTTAGGCACTGGGGGACAGTGCCACTTTCCCTACACAGCACAGTAGCAGTGCTTCACTACTTTGTGTGCTGCATTCTGGATTAAGAAATCCTTCGTGTTTTCCACACCATCCTCAGTGGCTGGAACACAACAGGAAAGAAAGGACTCCACCTTTTGCACTGGTGACAACATAGGCAAAGCCTTAACACCTTTTCTGCTGCCACTGATGTTCATACACAGAAGTACAAGGATCCCAAAAAACTGTCCCCAGAAGAGCACAGATCTGCTTCTCTGTCCCCGTCATTTCCCCCCACGTTGTGCTGAATCACTCCATGCAGTTCCTCTGCGATGTGTACAATTTTCCACAGAGATAAATAGGCAATTGGAATGTAAAAGCCCATGACCGTTCACTTTCTATATACAAAATGCTGTAATCTTATAATCAATATGCTATTTAACACAAAGCCAGCGTGGCCCTGGGGGAGGGGGAGCTGTGCTGGGAATATGTAGCTTGGGTGATAAGGTTTCATGCTGTCTTTCTGGTTCATGGAAACAAACAGGACCTAAACATTACAGCTCAACAATGCTATCTGATGGTCACAGTGCCTCAGATTCATCAAAAACAACGACAGAAAAGAACAGTAAGGCAGCCCTTGAGAACAGAGCGTACCTGTTGGTTCAGGCATCCACATGGTAGGGCTGAGAGGGAATTCCCTGCCACGTGTTACAGGAGATTTTGGAAACTCATGGCCAGCTGGGGGAGGTCGAGAAACTAAAAAAAAAAAGCCCCAAAACCCAAAAAACCAAAACCGAAGATGCACAGCATTGTTTGGCAGAACTAGAAACACTGGCACATTTCTAATAATTTATGTTATGTGATATGAATAAAATGTAAGAGATTCCCATTTTCTTACACAGTCTGTCATTTGTTAAAAAGTTGTACTGTTTCAAATATTATGCCAGTTGTAAACCGGTCTGTTAAGCTGTGTGTACCAAAGTTTGTACCCTCAAACATCTTATTCCAAGTTGTATACCCCCTCTAAAACCCCGGGGTCCCCCCCCCCCCCTTCCGTCGGGCTAGGCTGTCGCCGTTCCCTGCCGGCTCCTCGAACTGCCGGCCCCGCCTAATAGGAAAATCCAAGGACTTCCATGGTGCACCGCTCCAAAACCGAAGTACAGTTGCCGGCAAACGGACCCAAAAGCCGCGACCCAGCACCAAATCCAGGTAAAAAGGGAGGCACTACAACACCGAGAAGACCCTCAGCTACCTAAAGACTGAATTCTGCTTCTGCCGCCTCGCCACGACCACAAAGGGACTGGGAAGAAGTGACACCCCTAGACCACACGAGCCCAGTTGGGTTGCCGGGAATTTCCGCGAGATCGGAGCCTCCCGACTCTGCTGCGGCGAGAGCAGCAGATTCGCCTGACACCTGATCCTCAGCGGCGACAGGAGCGAGGGCGGCGACAGGAGCAGCGGCGGCGCAGGCGACCCCTCGAGTTCCCCCTTTAAAGAGCTGACTAATAAAGGCTTTTCAAAGGAGCAGGTCTCCTGGCCCGTTTACAACAATTTGGGGGCTCGCCGGGATCTAAGCCACGCCCAGAAGAGGACCAGGACGGGAAGGCGCAGCCCGACCTCGGACCTCCTGGACAGCTGGACATCCCGGACCAGAGGACGTCGCTCGCCAGCCTCGCGGGACGCCACTGAGGGAGCATCGGTAAGAATAACCGGTGGCGGGAGTGGAGACGAGCGGATGTGGAGTGAATGAGTGGGGGGGCCGGCAGCTCGGACCCCCCAAGCGAGTTTGGACTGCTGAGTACCCCCGCGAGGGGGCCGGCCGGGAAAAGCAGGAAGCGAGTGAACTGAGAGTGACTGAGGCGTCTCCAGGGGCATAGGCGCCCCCTCTGGACGTGCGGAGGAATTTAGAGAGTAAGTGGCACGTCAAAGAAGTGAAGCACGCACCACACTGGCTGAGGCTATAGCCCGGGGTGTCACAAAAGGCTAGCGCTGGCTGGGGGAGCGGCTGGAACCCTAAGGGCGGGTTGCCCAGGCTACTTTCGGGGCTTGTGGGTTGGCACTGGCTGGGGTAACTACCGGGGTGTAAAGAGAGAAAGGGAGCACTGGCTGAGGCTACGGCCCAGAGCGTCTGAGCACCGGCTGGGGTAGCAAAGATAGGCTGCTTTCGGGGTGCTTTGGAGACTGGCTGGGGTAGCTGTCGGGGTGCTGGGACAAAAGAGTCTGCATTGGTCGGGGGTACCCAGAGAAGAGGTACGCTGTCCGGGTGCAGAGGAGTAAGAGTCAAGGGAGTCCCAGAGTGTGAGGGACTTTTAGGTAGGGGTAGTGGCTGAGGCCCTAAGGGCGGGTCACCAGGCTACCTGTGGGGCATTCCGAGCACTGGCAGGGGTAGTGCCCAGACCCTAGGAGAGGGTCCCTGGGGCTACTTACGAGTGTTCAAAGAGTGAGTGAGAGTTAAAATTTGGGCTGCCCGCCTTTAAACTTATGTGTGTGTAGGGGCACCTTAAAGAAGTTTAGTTAAAACAAAGTCAGATAATTTTGCTTTGTATTGCCCTGAAGTAAAGTTTCTGTCAGGGTAAGAGCACTGTAGTTTTTATTTGAAACCCAGTGAAAATGGGGGCATACATAAGTAGAGTGGAGCCAGTTGAGGAGAAAAGAGAGAAAAAGATAAGAAATATTCCACCAGACAGTCCACTAGGACAAATGTTAGAACTATGGGAGGTTGATGAGGCCACTAAAAGCTTAGACAGAATCAAGATGATCCATTATTGCATAGAAGCTTGGCCTAACCTAAATTTACCTGCAAAATGGCCATGGTGTGGAACTAGAGACCCCTGGATGTGTTCACAATTAACTCAATACTTGAAATCTCGAGGAGATTCAAGTATTGAACAGATACCCTATGCTATCTGTTGGCAAAAACAAGTAGTCAAAAATAAAACAACAAAAATATGTAAGTTACAGCAAGGGAAACAAGGGAATGAAAAGCAGAAGAACCAAAAAGAAGCTAGCCATAATTGGGACCCCTTAGAACATTTGTCTCCTCCTACAGTTTATCCCGAAGTAATCCTCCAACCTCACCTAAAAATCATACCTTCCCAAACTGTAATCCCTGTTCCTTCCCCAGCTTACCCCCCTCCAATTTATAACCCCTCTTACCCTCTGCCATTCCCTAACACTGGTCTAACCTCCTCTCCTTCACCATCCACAATCCCTGCACCCCCTCACAGCTGGGAGTTAGGTCTGGCACCTAACAATGCATCCTGTCAGGCAATAAAAAACCCAGAAAGTTACCCTTACAGTAACACCAGGTCAAAAACCAAACTCTTTCCCCTAAAGGAGGTCCCATTGGGTGGGGCAGTTGGAGGAATAGGATTTGTCAATACACCTTTAACAGCGTCAGAAGTCAGAAGTTTTAAGAAAGAGCTGGGGAATCTAGTTGAAAACCCAGTGAGAATTGCCAACCAGATTGACCAGTTTTTGGGCCCAAATATTTATACATGGGGAGAACTAAACTCCATCTTAAATATACTATTCAATCCAGACGAGGTTCGGCTGGTTAGGGCAGCAGGGATGCGCATCTGGGAAAGAGAAAACCGAATGGGCCCACCCGGTGACCAGAAGTTGCCAATAGCTGACCCAGGGTGGGACCCAAACAGAGGAGAAGAGAGGAGAAATATGGAAGATTATAGAAACCTAATGATAAGAGGTATTAAAGAATCAGTTCCTCAGAGTAGCAACACCAAATTAGCTTTTAACAGGATGCAAGAGAAAGATGAAACCCCAGCAGCCTGGCTGAGCAGGCTCAGATGGAATTTCCAGCAATATTCTAATTTGGATCCAGATAGCCCAGAGGGACAGATATTATTAAAGTTACAATTTGTCACAAAATCCTGGCCAGATATCAAAAAAAAACTTGAAAAGATGAAAGACTGGCAAGACCGAGAAATAAATGAATTATTAAGGGAAGCCCTAAGAGTATACCTTAAGAGAGAAGAAGAAAAAACAAAGGCAAAAACCAGGATTATGGTAGCCGTGGCCAGGGAAAGTGTAAAGGATCTCAGAAAGGATACTAAGAGTAAAAGAAACACAAAATCTTTACCAGGAAAGGTAAGAGAAAGGAACCCACCACCTTGGGATACTCTTCAGAGACCAGGAGAGACCCGAGCCTGTTATTATTGTGGAGAAATAGGACACTTTAAGAAACATTGCAAAAAAATGTCATTTAATGAGACTGTCATGAGGGAACAAGAGGCATTAGAAAAATTATTGAGGAAGGAGGTCAAGGAGGATTGGGGGTGTCATGGGCTCTATGCGTTAGGGGACCCCATGAAACATCAAGAAGGGCCCATAGTAAATTTTGAAGTAGGTCCCCAACATGAAGAGTTTGAGTTTTTAGTGAATACTGGTGCAGATAAATCATGTATTAACCAACTTCCAGCTAAAATTGCGATTAAAAGAAAGACATGTGGAGTCCTAGGAGCAGAAGGGGAGCCTTTCGAGGCTTCAGTTATAAAAAATGTAGAAATTAAAGAAAATTCCAAAAGATGTGTCACTAATTCGATATATCTACCCAAAGTAGACAGTAGCCTGCTGGGAAAGGACCTGCAAGTTCAGTTAGGAGTAAAGATTCTTCCTAGAAAAGGAAGAATGGTGCTACAAATCATGAGGCTGACTGTTAGAGACTTAGGAGAAGTCAAGCCAGAAGTCTGGGCCGAGGAGGGAAAATATGGATATTTAGATATCCCACCTATAGAAATAAAAATGCAAGAAAATACGCCTCCTATAAGGGTCAGGCAATATCCTATTTCTCTGGAAGGGAAAAAAGGACTAACCCCAGTTATAACCCATCTACTCACAGAAAGAATATTAGAACCTTGTACGTCACCCCACAACACCCCTATTCTGGCTGTAAAAAAAGCAGAAAATAAGTTTAGATTAGTGCAAGACCTAAGAGAAGTAAACAAAAAAACAATTACCAGGCACCTGGTGGTACAAAACCCCTACACACTCCTGAGCAGGATCCCTAAAGAACATTCCTGGTTTACTGTAGTAGATTTAAAAGATGCTTTTTGGGCCTGTCCTTTGGCAGAAGGAAGCCGAGATTGGTTTGCTTTCAAATGGGAGTGCCCTGAAAGTAAGAGAAAGCAGCAACTAAGATGGACTCGTCTTCCTCAAGGGTTCACTGAAAGCCCAAACCTTTTCGGGCAAGCCCTAGAAGAGTTACTAAGGCAGTTTATCCCTAAAAATAATGTACAAATCCTGCAGTATGTAGATGACCTCCTAATATTGGAGAGAGAGAAAGATGAAGTGAAAAAAAACAGTATTAATCTCCTAAATTTTCTAAAGGAAAAAGGCCTCAAAGTGTCAAAGAACAAATTACAGTTTGTAGAATCACAGGTCACATGCCTCAGACACCTCATTGGGGAAGGGTGTAAGAAATTAAGCCCTGAGAGAATCTCAGGTATACTCTCAATCCCAGCTCCAACCACAAAAAGAGATATAAGAAAATTATTAGAACTATTTGGTTATTGCAAACTATGGATAGAAAAATATTCCCAAAGTGTTAAATTTCTCTATAAAAAGTTAGTCCCACCTGAACCTGTAAAATGGACAGATAAGGATGAAGAACAATTGAAAGACCTAAAGACAAAATTGTCTTCAGCCCCTGTCCTGAGTCTCCCAGACCTTAAGAAAAAGTTTGACCTATTCATTAACTCTGGAGGGGGAATAGCTTATGGAGTATTAACCCAAGAATGGGGAGGACACAAAAAGCCTGTCGCATATCTTTCCAAACCTTTGGATCCAGTTGCAAGAGGGTGGCTGGCTTGCCTCCAGGCTGTAGCAGCCACAGCTGTTCTTGTAGAGGAAGCACAAAAACTGACACTGCAGAAAAAAATCATTGCACACACACCCCATGATCTCAGGACAGTGTTGAGCCAAAGGGCTCAACAATGGCTGACTGACTCTAGAATTTTAAAATATGAAGTGATTTTAACCGGCACCAGTGATTTGGAGCTAATCACATCAAAAAGTCTAAATCCTGCCCAGATCCTCTCAGGGGAACCCACACCAAACTTAGAGCACAATTGCCTGGAAATCATAGATTTACAAACAAAAGTAAGGGAAGATCTTGAAGATACACCTCTACCATGTGGGAGGGTGCTATTTATTGATGGATCATCTAGGATGACAGAGGAAAAGAGAATATCAGGCTATGCAATAGTCGAAGGTACAGAAAAGGACAATTTAAAAGTTATAGAAAAAGAAAAACTGCCCCCCCATTGGTCTGCCCAGTGTTGTGAAGTCTATGCCCTCAAGAAGGGATTAGATTTATTAGAACAAGACCAAGGTACAATCTACACAGACTCAAGATATGCATTTGGAATAGTACACACATTTGGAAAAATCTGGGAAGAAAGAGGCTACCTAAATTCAAAGGGGAAAAATCTGATACATAAAGAATTAATTAAATTTGTATTAGAATCTCTTATGAAGCCCCAAGAAATAGCAATTGTACATGTCAAGGGACATCAAAAAAAGTACACATTTGAAGGAAAGGGCAACCAAGTAGCTGATCAAGCAGCCAAACTAGCAGCTCAAAGGCTGGGAGAACCAATAAAAATTCTTACTTTAAATGATGTACCAGCTAACAAAGTTAGTGAACCCATATATGATGAAAATGAATTAAGAGAAATAAAAAAGTTAGGTTTACACCAAGGGAAGCGGGGGGAATGGCTGACCCCAGATGGAAGAAAATTCCTAAATAAAGCAATAGCTCGAAAAATGCTGGCAGAAATCCACAGCCTAAGACACTGGGGCACCCAAAGGTTGTGTGATCATTTCCTGAGAGAACACCTATGTGTTAGAATCTATAACCTGGCCAAAGCAGTTACTGAAGGATGCCTAATTTGTCAAAAAGTAATAAAAAAGCCCACACCAGGAGGAAGACAAATAGCATTAAGACCCTTTCAAAGCATACAAATAGACTTCACAGGAATGCCTCCAATACAAGGACATAAGCATCTTTTAGTTATAGTTGATCACTTAACACATTGGGTGAAAGCCTTCCCTACAAAAAGGGAAACAGCACAAGTAGTAATAAAGATACTACTAGAACACATCATCCCCCGATATAGACTGATAAATAACATCGTTTCAGACAGAGGCCCCCACTTTGTAGCACAAGTCCTGCATGATATTGTTAAAGCCTTAGAAATGAAATGGCAGTTACATACACCCTGGCATTCTCAAAGCTCAAGAAGAATTGAGAGAATAAATAAAACCTTCAAAAATGTATTGACTAAATTAATAACAAAAACTGGAATGAATTGGCTAAAATGTTTGCCCCTAGCACTCTTGAAAATCTGAGTTCGACCAAGGTCAGACATAGGGGCTTCACCATACACAACTATCCCGAATAAAAAAACCATTGCCACTTCCCAGTGACTCTGATACCCCAGCAAAGACTCCCTCCAAATAGACCACCATTAGAGACCCAGACACACTTAAAATAACCTTCAAAAGACAACCAAAGCCCAATTAGAAACAAACAAACAAACAAACAAACAAAAAAACCAAAAAAAACCAACAAAAAACCCGTTGTTCAAAATCTTTCCAAGTTGTTATCAAAAACTGTCATTTAAAAATGTTCTCTGTAAGTTGTTCTAAGTGTTAAGCTGTTTTAAAAAGGTTGTGATAATAATATCATTACAGATCTCTTATAGGGCACACCACAGAAAGCCTAATCAAAAACTGAACAAGTGGGGGCACACTGAAAGAAACTCCATAAGGCCAGCTAAATAACTTCCCAACCCAAGAGGCAAGACCAGGTGAGATCGAGATAATGGTTCATACTGGACTCTTGGGAGGACTAATTATAGTCCTATTGATGAGCAAACCCACCAAAGGAGCATGCTCTAAGAATGACTATCCCACTTCCCTAACCCAAGAGGCAAGACCAGGTGAGATCGAGATAATGGTTCATACTGGACTCTTGGGAGGACTAATTATAGTCCCATTAATAAGCAAACATGCCAAAGGAACATGCTCTAGGGGCTACCATCTCATCTATGATGAAGAGAATCTGCAGTCCCTTATAAGAGTTCACACTCATGTGAGTCCCACGTGTTTTAATATAACCCAAGTAAAAAATAAAAAAAACAATATTGGATGGCAAAAATTGCTGCAACGTTTATGCAGCACCTAACGAGAGAGTGCCCTATAAGAGAATTGTTTTACCAAAAAAAAAAAAAAAAAAAAAAAAAATTAGACAATCCAAAGGGAGTTGCAAATTTAATAAAAGAAAAGCCACTGAATGAAATTGATGAACCCCTTAATAAAAACTTACCTATTGACTTATTTAAGCATCCTTGCCAGCTTTCTACTCCTTCCCTGCATATTTCCCTATTTAATTCGAACTGCAACCATTCAAGCAAGCCCCAAACCTACTGAAATAAAACTAGAACCCCAAACTGAAGAACTGAATAAAGCCAAAAGAATATATAACCAATACCAGAAATTAAAAAAGATATACTCCCATGAATCAAAAACTGCCAATTGATGCGGGCAAAGGCCCGATCAAAGAAATAGAGGGGGGACTGATATGAATAAAATGTAAGAGATTCCCATTTTCTTACACAGTCTGTCATTTGTTAAAAAGTTGTACTGTTTCAAATATTATGCCAGTTGTAAACCGGTCTGTTAAGCTGTTTGTACCAAAGTTTGTACCCTCAAACATCTTATTCCAAGTTGTATACCCCCTCTAAAACCCCGGGGTCCCCCCCCCCCCCTTCCGTCGGGCTAGGCTGTCGCCGTTCCCTGCCGGCTCCTCGAACTGCCGGCCCCGCCTAATAGGAAAATCCAAGGACTTCCATGGTGCACCGCTCCAAAACCGAAGTACAGTTGCCGGCAAACGGACCCAAAAGCCGCGACCCAGCACCAAATCCAGGTAAAAAGGGAGGCACTACAACACCGAGAAGACCCTCAGCTACCTAAAGACTGAATTCTGCTTCTGCCGCCTCGCCACGACCACAAAGGGACTGGGAAGAAGTGACACCCCTAGACCACACGAGCCCAGTTGGGTTGCCGGGAATTTCCGCGAGATCGGAGCCTCCCGACTCTGCTGCGGCGAGAGCAGCAGATTCGCCTGACACCTGATCCTCAGCGGCGACAGGAGCGAGGGCGGCGACAGGAGCAGCGGCGGCGCAGGCGACCCCTCGAGTTCCCCCTTTAAAGAGCTGACTAATAAAGGCTTTTCAAAGGAGCAGGTCTCCTGGCCCGTTTACAACATTATGAAAGTGCTGTTACGTAGGAACAACATTTACAGATTATCACACTTTAAGAGAACTCAGAGAAGAAGCAGCACTGGTTTGCAGACTATTTCAAATCTAATGAAATTACTAATCCATTCTTTTAATCTGATAATGTTCTACCAGCAAATATGGCTTTTTTTTTTTTTTTTTTTTTTTTTTTTAAACAAAAGCATCAGATACTACAATTTCTTTGGATTTAATTAGACAACAAGGAATAAAAAGCCAGCTAGATAAAACTAGAAACGGCCAAAGTAATTTGAAATCATTAAACAATTTCTAGATGTGTATTTAAGTAAACTGCTGCCTTGTCCTTTCTGACCGCTGGTGGAGACAGAACAGTGAATTACACAGATAAGAGCTGAATAATAACTGACTTGAAGCAGGGTATTAAACACAGAAATTGTCCCATGTGGAATAGGAGGGCTGTTGTCTTGGTTTTAGTTTGCATTTTCATTTGTACTTAGGAAAACAGTATGATAATTACAGCTGATCATAATTTGAGATAAGGGGCAAAAATGTATGAAATTACAAAATTTGAAGAAACTTCATAAATTAGAAATACATGCAAACAAAATACAAATCAAAACACATACAGAAGAAAACAGTCATGCAAGCTGTCAAAAAAGAGCATTTCCCTGTGAGATGTTCCAAATCCTATTAAGCAAAGTTCAACTTCCTTGTTATTTGCCACCTCACCCTCTGCTGAAAGCTGCAGAGGCACATCCAGGTGATGTGTCCATTCTTCAGTTTCCAGTTCAGAGGCAGGCACATTATAATATAAACCACTATTGATTTCAGTTCACTTTAATACCCTGGACTGTGAACTGTGGTGGTGGTGGACTCCAATTCATAATCCCTGTCAGATTTAGCTCCCACAAGCTAAATCCACAAGGGTTGTGAATAAGAGAACTTAAAAATCATTTCAAAGTGAGATATGATCCCAACAGACGAGTTCAGTTTGAGGATATATACCCTGAATCAGAGAGTAAATTACTAACTAGCTCTGCTCCTAAGAGGGACGGTTTAATTGAATGGAAAGCACGAACCAGGAGCTCACACACGCCCTGTTATGAAAGCACTGCCTGTGTGGCACAGGCAAAAAGAAGTCGTGGCAGAGCTCCTCCCACTTTCTGGACACTGCAGTGCAACACAGCAGCCCTTCAGGGAGCCAATTCCCCCATGTCTCTTCCTCATGCTCAAAAGTATCCCCAAATGAAGGGAGTCCAGCCACTTTATTAACCCAGTCCTCAAAGCAGCCTCCTACAGATGTGCTGCAGTCCCTGGCTGGGCAAGATTAGCACCAGTAGTGCTGCTCAAAGGTCTGTGACACCGAGCATTGCACACACAGGCTTGTGGGTTCCTTCACATTCTGCTTTTTTGTGCCTTTTCCTGCCTAGCCTATGTCTCTTTAAACCATAACCTTGTATGGACTCCCATCCTCCAAACTATAGTTCCTTCACTAAAGCAAAGGATTTAATCTGTAGAAGCCTTCTTTTGGTAAAATTAATCATGTCACAGGTGTATTCTTTGTCTCCACCAATAAAACCCCACAGTCACGATATCTAGCCCAGTGGTAGCTATTTATTTATTGATACATTCAATACAAGATTACCTCAGGTCACTACAAAAATAACTAGAAGTTAGGAAAAAAAAAGGAATAAGAACATCAGATTAACTATTTAAAAAGTTCCCTCTATACATGAAATAAAGGTGTCACATCTAAAATTTTTAATTTTTCTAAAGGATTGGGCAGATGCCTCTAACACATGGTCCATAAGTGCTAGACAAGAAAAGTTGATGATTTAGTTGTAAGTTTCTGATTTTTCATCAGCAAGTCTTACTATTACCCAAACCAGTAACAGCAGCCAGCCTCTGCTGGCTACTGGCACCCAGAAATACCTCCCCAGCATTACATGACTAACCAGAAACAGACTAATTCTCATCCCCACGCCTAGAATAATTTAAGAAAACAAAACCAAAACTGTGTGATTCAATCAAAATGAGATAATAGGCAACCAGAACCCTATTTTTGTTGCATTTACTTTTGCAACATTTTACAGTCTGCACTTGGGCAGGCAAGTTCTGTTGTCACATGCACAGTTGTAAGCTATAAACATGCCCAAGCCCTTCCTGTAGGTCATTATAATGTGTACAAGTTTTGAGAATGCAAGCTGCAGTTCCCATATACATAGAGGAATCCCAGGGACCCGCCCAATTCATAGCCCTGGGGAACCTGGCAGTTCACAGGGGCAATATCAGAAGATGAGATATTTACAGTGACAAACTGGCACCACTGAGGTAAATACTAATGAAGCAATGTCAGAACGGAGCCCACAGGGCTCAGGAGCTTCTACAGGTATTTTAAGAGAAACTTATGATCTCTGGTATCAAAAGCCACAGGAAGATCAGTAAGAATTAAAATCGACAGTGTGCCAGAATCCACCTACTATGAAACAGAAGGTCACTACAAATCCTCATTAAAGCTGTCTCTCTGCTTTGGCCTGATTGAAATTTTTCAAACACTTTATTATTACCATGAAGGTAAGGGCTGCAGTTGCCCTACCACAACCTTTTTCCAGGACCTTTGCTAGAAAGGTAGATTTGAAACAAGGTGGAAAACTGAGAAATTGCCTGAGGACAGCAAAAGGCTGCTTAATCAACTGCTCCAATCTCCAGCAAAGAAGAAATTCTTCAAGATGCCAAAGAGGTGTTAATGATAGATATTATAAAAGGGAGCTGCTACAGTATATCTTCCAAGGACTGCTACAAAAGCCTTGCTGGCAAAAGATCAAGAAAACAGCTTGCAAGTGCAAGACCATATCTATAATAAAAGTACAATGTGACAGGTTTAAAATCCATAAACTATGCTGAAGTACATAGTTCAGAATCCCAGTGACCCAGCTGGAACTGAAGTTATTGAAAGCCATGGCATTTCACCACCACAGAAAAAGGAAAGACCCCAAAGCCTTCTCTCATCTTCTCACAGCTCTCCACTAGTAGACCTTATGCCAGGAAGCGCAGCAGCCCAGATTGCTTCTATGTAACCAGCTTGGAAAACCACCGCGCTTGGAAAACTTCAGAGGGTGTTAATCGTGAAGAATTCTCAACCACAGCAGAACAGCAGCATTGAAGTAACACAAAATAAAAACCCCAAGCCCACAGGTCCTTGAAACAATGGGTGAGGCTGAGCAGCTGAGCATGCAGCAGCAGTGATGGTCTCCCACGAGCTCCCCTGGCCTCTGAGGCAGTGCCTTAGCAGGCAGTGAGGCCATGCACTCAGAGATGTACAGCAAGGTCCTCCCAGCTCAGTTCCTCTGACCCTTGACTGATGGCGCTTTGGTTCCTTTTGCTCACCACATTCATTGCAGTCCTCCCTGTCCCGTGCACATCTACTCAATTAAGGAGTCACCTTTCTAGGTCAGAAACCAGAAAGAAACTCTGAGAACATCAGCTGGTGGCTCCTTCAGGATCAGAAGAGTATCACCATACCCCCAAAGCCAAACCAAACCACAAAATCTCCCAACAATCCAAACCTCTCCCCCACAAACCCCAAAGATCATAAAGGAGCAGCATTTCAGTACCACCCTAAGTCTGAGAAGGTTCAGCACTTTTTCATGCCTTTGGCAATCTCACTTCTTTTGTGCTCAACAAACATTTCAATTGAGCAAAGTTTAACAAACTTTGATTCTGCTGAATGTTTTCCTTCAGCAATTTTCAAACATCTGGAAAAACCAAAAGGGACTGTATGGAAACAGAAACCTGCAGGTAAGCTATTGGGAAAGGAGTTGGTCCATGGTCAAACTCAAATCCTGACATATGAGCTGGTGAGGATGCTCAGAACTCTTCAAATGAGAAATGCTGGTGGCTGGAAGAGGTGGTGTGACAATGAATGTCATTGAAGGAACAAACAGAGTTGGAGTGAAGGGAAGGAGATGCATCAGCATTTCATACATAGATGAAGTTCAGCAATCACAGAATTCACTAAGAAAATGAGGTTGAGGTCTTTTGTGAGATTGTTAGTGAATGGACAACAAGGGAACCAACAGTAGAACAGGTCATCAGTGACGAGGAAATGCTGAAAAGCAAATAACTGAAAAATAGAGCTGATACTTCAGATCTTGGATATCTCCAGTATTAAAAGAAATAGATAAATTCTGGGTTAAATCTGTGACCTAACACACCATCCTCCTTACAACAGCAACTGGTGCCAAAACCTTTGATAGCATCTAAAAAAATCCCATAACAAAAAATTGTAATTCCTTGAAACACTTGCTTTTTGTCTTCTGCTCATGCCCTGCTGTGACTCTGTGTGCACTTCCACCACCTCTGTACTCAACCCAGCCAATGGTGTTATTTATACAAAACATCCACTTCTTCCTCTCTCTCCTGAAACCTTCACCAGGCTCTCATTTACCTTCATAGCAAGGAGAAGAAGTAGCCGTTTGACTGTTACATTAAAAAGTAACATTAAAAACATTTTCTCTGAAAATTTAAAACATCCTGCATCCACCTTACTTGTATCATTACCATAACCATCTCTGTTAAAGGAAGAGAGGATAAAAAGTATCAGGCTATGTCACTGTAAAGAAGTAGTGAGGTCAGACCCGTGCATTTTATACCAGTTCAGTCTTTGTTTTACACAGATGTTAGGAAATGAGGACTTCATTATTTTGTCCAAAGCAAAACAAAGGTCAGTACCATTCCTGACAATATCACCTGTTTGTCCTCCAATAGCTGTTTATTTGTTTCATATTTACTATAAACAACGATCAGGGCTCTCCTCTTGAGCTCCATCTCTATGTTGTTGCTGTAGCATTTGGACGTCTCAAAACTGTTTTCACATTTGGGCTCCTGCACGTGATTATCCAATACTGCACCATAATAAATGCATGAATAAAAACTTTAAACACTTTCTTGTAACCTCACTTTCCTCAGACTTGAGCCAAGCAAAATACAGGAGTGCATTGCATGTGTGCTGAACACGGTGATGAGAGGTGTGACTGGCACACAAATCACACACTAGGCACACTGTGAGCTCATATTTTTTCTGAAATGGAGATGTAGTTCCCTGGTCTGGCACATAGAAATGTGAAACTTTGCAACACAGTTATAAAATCCATCACAGCTCTCACACAGAGCCAGGTCTATATTTCAGTTCTGCTGGACTGGACATGAGGAATAAATATGTGGATATCACAATCTAGCTAAAGGAAAAAAAAAATCAAACAGATGGGTATCTTCAAATTCTCACCATGAGAAGAATATAAAGTGTGCAAAATGCAGTTTCTCTGCCTGTGTTTTCAGTTCAACTTTTCTATGCTTGACTACAGGTCATCACGATGAAAGATATTTTCTTTTGAATTCATTCATTCACTAGGAGTTTTTGGCAAAAGGATAGTCTAAAATCTTTGTATGATGATGCTCGAAGTTCCTTAAAGTTTTGTCTGCAGAAGCTGAGCACTTATATAATGAAAAACGCAGGAGGACACAGAATTACTTAATTCCAAGCTTTGTCCCAAGAAATAAATCTGCTGGAACCCTGCAGTTTTGCAATACATGATCCTCTTAAAGCATGATCTATTGTTTAGATGTCTACATACAAAGCAACTGATATTGCCTGATATTGTTTCCCCTAAGAATTATGTCTGAAGCTTTTCAGGAATATGGTTCACGTAATTACCCTTTTGCATGCATGCAAGAATTCCCACAAAAACCAGTAAATCAGCAATACCTGTGGGTACAAAATGTATTTCACATCTCCACATTTTCAAGCTGTGAGAAAAGCTCGGAGAGCTTCCACCTGTTTTCACAGCAGTAGGAAGCCGGGCCCTGGAGATCTGAGCCACGCTGTGGGGGTACAGATGCAAACCACGATGTGGTCACTCAGCACTGGGCACTCCCCCACCCCCAGGTCAGTGTCCTGGGCACGGTGTCACCTTCTGCCAGGGGATGGAGCAGGAATGGGACTGCCAACAGGAGCAGCAGAAAGGGTGGAGATCGACCCTCCAGTGCCTGGCTGTGCCTTTGCTGTGAGGATTAAACTGATTAGCAACTTGAGAACACAATTTCGTGTTCTCCCAGGCAGCTTGCGATAAGCACCATGATCCCACTTTGAGCTTCTTGCATAGATCAAACAGGAAAAAGGAACAAATACAGAAGAGCAGGAGCTAAGATTCACCATTAAACCTCCTCACTTCTGACCCAAACAGGAAGCAAGTTACCACCTCAGTCTTGCCAACAGCATGTATTTACAGGCTGGTCCACAGAGGAAAACATTTCTCCTTCCCCTTCAAAAAAACCCCTGTTTGGGAGATAAGGAGCATGAAATATATTAGCATATCATTATTTATGCAAACAGAAGGCATTTGGGGTGTCTGGATTAGGAGACAATGCAAGAAAGCATTTGGGTAGAATCACAGAATCCCTCATGTTGGGAAAGACTACTATCTTTAAGAGAAACCCACCATCCTGTTCACCATTAAACCATGCCCTCAAGTGACACACCTACATGATTTTTTAACACCTCCAGGGATGGTGACTCCTCTACTTCCCCAGGAAGTCTATTTCAATATTCTACACCCCTTTCTGTGAAGAAATTTTTCCCACTACCCAATCTAAACCTCCCTGGGTACAACTTGAGGCTATCTCACTTGTTACCTGTGAGAAGAGACCAACACTCAAATCATCAAAACCTCCTTTCAAGCAGTTGTAGAGAACAATGAGGTCTCCCCTCAGCCTCCTTTTCTCCAGGCTAAACATCCCCCATTTCCATAAAACAAAATAGGGAACAATGAGGAAAAATCCATTCTGCTAGAAGCTGGGTCATTCTTGTGTCAATATACGGATGTTCTGAGAGGATAAGATGAAGGTTTAGCACCATTGTTCATAGGCAAAATGTATTTTCATTTGTCTATAAACCACAAGCCAAACTACAGCAAAGACCCCTGCTTGCCTGGAAGCTGACCAAATACATTGCTCCTGAAGTAGCAAAGTACACCAATAATACTCCTCCAAGTCTTTTATTTTTCACTTGGCAGTAATTACTTTATTTATTCCACATCACCCTTTCATCTTACTAAAGATACATGGGGACCCAAAAGAAGCTCCTACTTTAGCACAGCATTTAAGCACACATTGAACTTAGCTAAGTTCAGCAGGGGTGTTCACATGCTTAAATCACCCTAGGGATCTCTGAAGTCAGACAAGCACCATCATCACTGGGAACAAGAGAATCTCACCTCTCCAGCACGGCCCAGAGGAACAATTCTGTCTGGCCCCAGGAGCATGGGGTAAATACCAAAACACTCTCACTGGGGAGGAAAAGGACTCCTTCTCCCACAGGAACTACTGCAGCTCTGATGCTACACCTGCTACACAACAGGAACATTTGGTTATAACATTAAATGATGCTGTTACAAGTGCCTAGGGCTCTGGGAAAAAAACCACTGAAACATAAATGCTTAAAGTGAGTAAAGGAGCAAAAGAGTTTCCATAATGGACAAAAATAATTCCATACTTTCCCTCCAAAAACAGGTACCACAAATGAATATGTAAAACATCCTGGCCTGGGCTATTAAATGGCAGCCTAACTACAATGAAAATCTCAGCCTTATCTCAGCGTTCAAAGGCTGGCTTCTATTTAAATCAAAAGAGGTTCTCTCTCTTTTATTTTTAAAACTCTTGAGCACTGCCTGGCCGGGTTCTTCTGTGCTACACAAATGAAAAGGGAGGCCTATATTAGTTAAAAAGGGAAAAAAAGGGTCAGAGACAAAACTAGTACATATGTTATAATAAAAGAGCTGATAAAAAATATTCTGCCTCAAAGTTCATGCCAAGCAGGGGCAAGAACCACATGATGTTGACAACAGGTACTTTAAACCTCAGGTCAAGGATAGTTGCTGTATGCCCTGTCAATACACTGTTAACCATGATTGATTTGGTCCAGTGACAGATAATCTATTATGAACTCATACTTCAACCCCACTAAATCAAAGATCGTTTGTCCAGCAGAACAAAATGGCACAACATAGGAGAAAGCACAGGGACAAAGTAGTTTTCTTTTCACCCAACGTTCTCCTGTGACAGAAGGCAACCAATATTTAGCAAAAGGTCTAGCAAACACAAATGCTTAATTTCTAGAGGATGTAGAAGAGGAAAAGGAGAACACTGTAAGTTACAAAATACATACTGATGAAAGAAAAGCCATAGAAGTTCCAGTAAAATGTCAGAGAGCATTGCAAATTGCCTACACAAAGAACAAAGTAGGGAAAGAAAACCTGCCCCTGGAGTTAAGCTGTGTGGAGATATTTATCTAAAACTTTGTAGTGGAGGAACAGAACCAGGCTCACCACTTCTCATCATCTTCAGTCCAGTGGGGGAAAACCAAATTGGATTCACTCCAAGTATCAAATAGCATAGTTTACATGCTTTTATTACCTGGCATAGACTTGCAGTTTCCACCTTATTGTCCCTCCTGGGGACAATATTATTCCTTATTTAATGTGGATATCTGCCTAGAGACAAGATGTCTGGGAACAACATCTTCCTACGTGTATCCCAACACTGATATCCCAAAGCTGAGTGCCACAACCCACCAGTCTGCATGAAAATGGAATGCACTCATCCTCTTTTATTATTCTCTCCTAATATCGTGACGTTTGTGCATCAGGAGCCCGTATTGGTAAGAGGCACCACATTTCTGTGAAACAAATGAACTCCATTACTCTGTCACCCAGACACCCTTTGTTGGTCACAGGGACTGAAAAGCAATTGACCCATCCCATATAAAGAATTAGCAGAGGATATGAGTAACCTAGGAAATAGAAGACAGGTGCTCTGTGCACAGAGCTTGAAGCAACGCTCTGCTGACTGGCACCCATACTCTACACCCATCCATTCCTGGAGGGATTATAAAACAGGAGCTGGTTACCCTGAGCTGGATAAACGTGTGACAGGCAAAACCCCCAAGGGCTGTGCAGACACCTGCAGCGTGTGATTCCAGCCCAGCCCCAGGGCAGAAGTGCTGCACAGACTCTCAGCGGGCTCTGCCAGTGCAGGGCTCGAGGGTCGTGCTGCTGTGGGAGCTGAGCTGTCCTCTGCACACCACCGGTGCCTTTCACAGCTGCACAAAGGCATCTGGGGCTGTGCTGAAGCACTTGATGGCTGTGCAGGGGTGTAAAGGGTTACTAAATAAAATCTCCCCCTCAGGCCTTTTCTTTTGGAGGTCTGCATGGCGTGGGCCAAAACTAATTTTCTCTCCTAACCACATCTAGCAAGAAAAGCTCAGCCATACACAGAAGCTGTGTAATATTTGACAAGGACAAAAAGACTTGGAGAACAGTGAAATATTAACCTGGAGATAGTGTTCATGCCCCTTACCATTTAATATGGGACAGAAATAAGTGGGTCAGCCCTCATCACAGAGTAAATAAATAATATTTTACATTCTACTGGGCAAGTACAGTATATACTTTCAACGCAAAGCAATTTTACCAAAGCCAAGTAGCCTGCAGATATTTTCATGGTTCCCCACCTTTATTATTTCCTTCCCTTACATTATACAGACTTAGATTTTTCTTTAATTAAAGTAGGTATACTACAGCTGTGTGTAATTTTTCTTCTCAAGCTTTGCAAAGTGTTGTCAAAGCAAAGAAGGAAAAAAGCCCACCATAGCAGTGATGATGACCTATTTCACTTCTGTGCAGCCAGCAGAATCAAATTTGCTTCAGCTTTAAATGCACTGCCAATTTGAAAAATTTAACACAAGCTATTTTCCTTCTAATAATAGAGATCATTAATAAGTAACATTTACAGATTCCTTCCTTTTCATTCCTTCCTTCCTTTACAGCATCTCCAATATGCAAATCCTGATATTTGTGTAAAGGCTGAACTCCAGAAGACCTCCCAAGAGGCACATGGATCAAGCTTTCAGATCATAAGAACCTACCCTGATATCTCCAGGAGTTTAGGGAAACCATTTCAACTTAACCTGGCTGAGGAACTGGCTCACAGCTTAAAAAGGTATTTATTTTCACACTCTGACTGACACTGCAGGCCAACTAATCTAAGTATTTACCCCATCCTGTGTATCACTGAATTAAACTTAAAAATACTGAATTTTTATACAAAAAGTAAGGGAACTATGTGCTTGCTTCAGGTTCCACAAGAAGTCAGGACCAGGGCAGAAATGAAAATTTGCATTTCTGACAGTAAGTCCTGTATCTGACCAAGCAGCCATCCCATCCTCCATTTCAAAACAAATCACATGTAAGTGTGACCACAGAGGGGACACATGTTCAGCTGGCACAAGCGGGCACAGCCCTTTCCTTGTCAGCACAGCTGTGCTCCATTCCAGTAGCTCATCTGATCCAGAGTTTGTGTACATGAAAACTGAATAAACAGAAAACTTAAATACATGCAAGGTGTGTTTATATGGTCAATCTAAAATTTATCTCATTACCAATGAGGTTCTCCCCCCACAACACTTAAATTCAGACCATTTAATGCTAATTAAAGTAGTTGTTTTTAAAGCAGCCCATCTCCCCTCAAGCAGTTAAATTAGTCTTATGAAAAGAACATCAGATGACGTACTCCTTATTACCAGAAGAAGAGTGACTTCCTTGGCTGGATGATTTTTAAAGAAATCACATGGTGGGGATATAATTTCCCCCGGTTAATAACTTTGGTGTGCCTGAAAGGCAAAGAGAGCAAAGAAAGATCTCATTACACCAAATAAAGAGCAATTTGAGAACACCTACTGTCAACTTCAGCAAGTCAAAACAATTTAGCCATATATATTCACATATGTTCAGTTGACTAGAAACTCTACATCAAAACCCAGATCATGCTTGACTCAATGGAGAGCACTCCACAGACACAAATTGCAGACTGTTTCCTATAACAGGCAGAGAAAAGAGAAAACATATTAAGAAAATGGAGTGCCTGAATATCTTGTAAAAAGAGAATGTCTGCCTGAGCAACCTGCCTTGCAAGTTAAGGGCAGTCCTTAAGCCCCAAAGGCATAATCTTGTCCTGTGTTTGCTGATTATGACAGAGCCATACCCAACCCTAAAGGCATCATTTTTAGAAAAGGCTCACATCAAAAGTAGGTGGGTTTGGTTTCTTTTTGAGGGGGAAAAAAAAAAAATTCTTAAAAAATGGCATCACACCAAAAGGCACAGTCATTTGGAAGGAGGCCACTTCCTCTGAAAAGCAGTATTTCAGTAGTATTTGATGCATGAATATTCCAACCCACATCCAATGCCTCAGCCCATCTGTGCCCTGCAGCATTGCAACCCCGAAAGCAACACCTGAGAAATAAATGCAATTGCTGTCTATTTCACCGTATTGAAAGGGGCTAATGAACTCACATTTGAAATAAACCAGAGTCACTGAACCTTTAGTGCAGCCATATATATTAAGATGCGAGTATATTGTTCTCTGTCCAAGAAGACATCAAACCATAAAACCTTTACTGCCCGGCTGCGTGCCTGCCCGTGTCCATGGCGCTCCCACTTCCACAGCCCAGGGAAGTGCTCCTGCAGCTCCCACGGGCCCAAACAGCTAACTGCGCCTGGCTCCTGCCAAAAAACATGTATCATTTTAAACGCGTGCCCACCTAGGAGACGAGCTGCGTTTGTGCACTTGGGAATAACTCGGTTAAGACTGGCGGAGACCTCCAAACCACAACTAACAAGTCGTGAAGGGGCCACTGAAATATATGAACTCGAGGCTGGAGCACTTTAAGGATAAGATCTGAGCAAGCACGGTGGGGTGTTCGCCAGCACCTGAACGCAAAGCCTTTCCTCAAACAAACGCAGCGGATCCCGATCCTCTGGTTCATCTTTACCACGACCCACCCAAAAGTTGTAGGAATTTGGAAAAAGTGAGTGGCCCTACACATAAAGCGGGAACTAACTCGGTCAGAAAGTCCTTCACTGGCACACTTTCCGCTGTGGGGTAGCGATGGCCCTCAGCCCGGTTCCTCAACCCGGCCCGGTTCCTCAACCCGGCCCCTCAGCCCTGTCCCTTCCCTCAGCCCGGTCCCGTCCCTCAGCCCTGTCCTGTCCCTCAGCCCTGTCCCGTCCCTCAGCCCTGTCCCGTCCCTCAGCCCTGTCCCGTCCCTCAGCCCTGTCCCTCAGCCCTGTCCCGTCCCTCAGCCCCGTCCCGTCCCTCAGCCCTGTGCCTCAGCCCCGTCCCTCAGTCCCGTCCCTCAGCCCGGTCCCGTCCCTCAGCCCTGTCCCGTGCCTCAGCCCTGTCCCGTGCCTCAGCCCTGTGCCTCAGCCCCGTCCCTCAGCCCTGTCCCTCAGCCCCGTCCCTCAGCCCTGTCCCTCAGCCCTGTCCCTCAGCCCTGTCCTGTCCCTCAGCCCTGTCCCGTCCCTCAGTCCCGTCCCTCAGTCCCGTCCCTCAGCCCTGTCCCTCAGCCCTGTCCCTCAGCCCTGTCCCTCAGCCCCATCCCTCAGTCCTGTCCCTCAGCCCTGTCCCGTCCCCCAGTCCTGTCCCGTCCCTCAGCCCTGTCCCTCAGTCCTGTCCCGTCCCTCAGCCCCGTCCCGTCCCTCAGCCCTGTCCTGTCCCTCAGCCCTGTCCTGTCCCTCAGCCCTGTCCCTCAGCCCGGTCCCGTCCCTCAGCCCCGTCCCGTCCCTCAGCCCTGTCCCGTCCCTCAGCCCTGTCCCTCAGCCCTGTCCCTCAGCCCTGTCCCTCAGCCCTGTCCCGTCCCTCAGCCCTGTCCCTCAGCCCTGTCCCTCAGCCCTGTCCTGTCCCTCAGCCCTGTCCCTCAGCCCCGTCCCGTCCCGCCGCGGCTCCGCGGCTCAGCCCGGGCCCACGGGGCCGCCCTGCCCAGCGCGCACGGGCCCGGCGGGGCGGCGCTCAGGCGCCACCTGGCGGCGCTGGGGCGGCCTCATGAAGGGGTGGGCCGTGCCCGGTGATTAAAATGGATAAATCAGCAACAAATCAGCGTCCTGAGGAGCGGAGAGCGTTTCCGGACCTTTCCCGAGGGAAGGGAGAAGGCCGGGAGCGGTTCCTGAAATGA
This sequence comes from Sylvia atricapilla, assembly GCF_009819655.1. Classification (NCBI taxonomy): domain Eukaryota; kingdom Metazoa; phylum Chordata; class Aves; order Passeriformes; family Sylviidae; genus Sylvia; species Sylvia atricapilla. The sequence continues at coordinate 4,603,783 of NC_089145.1, read as the reverse complement.
CTGAAATCATGCTCTGAATCAACGGGGGCTTCTCCAGACGGTCTAACAGAGCATGGTGCGGGAGCAGATGTGGGCAGGATGAAAGGCTTGTCATTTTGCTGGCAGTGACCCTGCTCCCTGGCCCTCCTCTGCCCAGCCGCTCTGGCTGCTCACAGACCCACAGCAGGGGTGTGGCAATAAAGCCGCGGTGTAAAGGGGAGAAGGTGCTGAGGCGAGCCCAGGCGGCTGTGGGGCCGGGAGAGGAGAAGGGACAGCGACATTACGGGGCTCGGCCACCGCGGTTCGTGTGGGCGCTCAGCCAGCTTCTACACTCCCAAAAAGAGCTCCGCAGAGTTTGTGTCTTCTGCGTCTCCGCGCTCGGTGCTCTTGGGTGTGGTATCAGTTGGAATACGCTTACTACAGCAGTAAAAAAAAAAATAAAAATAAAATTAATCATTAAGTGTGAAGGGCTTTTAAAATGCTGCATCAGCCTTGCGGCGGATGTCTCGTTCACCACATAGCAATTAAAAAAGAAAAATAAAAGTGTTGGCTCCTAGCGGTACCTCCTTGTTGTTTTTGAAAGTGTCCGTTCTCTGTGCTATCATTATAGGCCGCTCTGGTGTGTTTTCTGTGAGGGTTTTAGATGTCAGGATAAGGCAAAAATCTATAATGATCATTATTCTGTATTTTAAGGACTCTGAACACAAAGGTCACATTGTTGGGCTTAGGGGCGCTAAGCATTCTTGGTGTTTTGTGTATGTTCTTACAGAGATGAAATATTAGAGTAGCAAATACTCTTTCCCAACACTTGTATTTTAGACTATGTACATATACTTGCATTCTGTTGTACTTTCCTTTGATACACACTTTGTACTTTCCTATTTCAGAAATGCAATAGTGCATTTCATGTCTCCCTAATAACAGCTGCAGCTTTTAATATGCTGTAGCAAATCTTGCAAGTGTTATGATCAATATAAACCCAGCTTGAATCCTACCAGTCCATTAAAAAAAAAAAAAAGAATTTCTTAACCTTTTGAATCTTGGAGTCTTCCTCCTGAGCCCACTCCTGCAAGCTGCTGAATTATAGAATCTCTGAAGTTTGCAATGGAAAGGATAGGAAACAATCTCTGTTTATTCATGCATCACTACCATAAAAGAAGTAACAAAAATCCTGGAAGGAATTGGCACAATTCCCCTACTTCCTGTTGCTACCTAGGACTAGGAGCATTCCCTTCTTCCTACAGAAAAAGCTACATTTATTTTCAGAAACAAATTTTAATGTAAACTTTAAAACAGTTGTTCTACTTTAATTGAACCACTAAAAAGGTATAGTTTAATAAAAGCTACTGTACAAACCAAAGAGCAGTTAGAATCTCTGTTATCTATAGATGTACTAAACATTAAGGGGCTTTTTATAAAGATGTATGGGGTCAGACACTATATCAGAGTAGCTGGAACTATAAAAAAAAGCTCCATTTCTGCTTAAACCTGGTAAATTAATCATTTTTATGATTTAAGTAAGAGAAAAAGCCATGGTATCTTATGGCATGGGTTGTTTCTTTCCATTTGAGGTGGTGCATGAATCCAGTGTATCCAAAGGAGTCAAGAAGTGCAAATAAAACTCCCGTGGAGATTCTGCCAAAGAAAGAAGTTTATGTCATAAAGAACACATAAACTAACAATAGTACAGAAATACAGGCTACATCCGTGCCACATTAAGTTATTGCTGGAATTAATAATCCTGTACTCGAGACAGGAAAAGAGAGAATTGAATTTTGTGCCAAAGACACCAACCACATATAGTCTTTATTGTTTAACACTTTTAGAAACAGGAAGTTGTTATTTGTAGATCCTGCAGTAATTCTAGGTGTCAGATGGCAAACATGTAAAAATAGCACATTTCAAGATATTGAATTATTTCCCAATCCAAAAAAAGAATGCTGTTATTCATAGTTGCTTTATTCTTGAAAGCCTTGCCCATAGGAGAAAGTGCACTAGCCCTTCTCTTGATTTAAATATATCTGCTTCTAGAAAGAAAAGTAAAATCTGTGAAGAAGTTCTACAAAGGACAGATTTCATTGTTCTTGCCATTAAACAGCACTATTATTTACAGTCATTTGGAAAAAAAGAAATCACTAAGCAACGATATTGTTCAATTAATACACCCCAAGAAAATTAAAGTTATAGGACTGTGATTCAGTAAAGCTTTCAAGCAGCTTCATAATTTAACCTCACTGACAACAAGTTGTATATGAGGGGAGTAATGAGGGAGTCATTCTCTCCAGCCCACTCAGCTGATGTCAATAAAACACACGGAGGATGTACACAGCCCCATGACTGTGCCAAGGTCCTCACTGCCCACACCTCAGGGACAGTAGCTGCCTCTGATGTTTGCACATCCCGTTTGAAGGTTGTTTGATGTGTGTGGGTGACTCCTGTTTTCTGTACAGAAACCACTTTGATACGTTCGGTGTAAATGTTTTTGGAAATCTCCACGCCTGCCTCCAAGTCACGTGTTTTGAAAAGGTTGCAGGACAACGAGGAGCCACATTTCCTCCTGCCACATCTATACAGTGTTTACAGGTTTATGCCTGGGAAGTGTCAGTGAATCTTTCTTTTGACTGTCAGGGGATTCCAATTCTGGAATAATCAAAATTATATGTCATTATGGAAACTCATCTTAAAATTACTCTCATGATTTTTAAATAGATATTTCAAAAGTCCAGGCTTCACTCTCAGTTACATTAGAATAACCCCATCAACTTCAATTATCTTAAAATAATATGAAGATCAGAGACTTATCATTGTCCACTTGCTGCTGTCTCTGTAATAGAACACTGTGGGCATCAGATTCAGCTTTTTTCTGTGGATAATGATTTCTCTTTCATACTTTTAATAATGAGATCTAACATAGAATCAAAGTGACTTTTAAGAACATCCTATTTGTTCCTTTTTGATATTTTTTTCTTCCTAATATAACCCAAAAACTTTAACCAAAATCTCAAATAATGAGATCAAAACTATTTAAATGAAAATACATGTCTAGACTATTGAGTTATGCCTCCTTCAATCATACTAAATAATACAGGCTAGAGAACCATAGCTTCCAGCCAGGTCTTTTGTGTATTTGGAAAAGCTTTATCAAGCCTAAGTTAAAAACTGCATTAAACTACACGAAAGTTTTATTCCTAATGTGTGTGGCACCCTTTCATCTATAACCTTGCCCAATTTCAGTCCTGGTTTGGATATCTGTGTGTGTTATCCCCAGTGATGAAATTTGCCATCTCAGTGTGTCCTGGATCTTCAGTCTTTAGTGTAAGGATATATTGTGTCACAGGTGGAAAATTGTTTTCTCATGATAATGGATGCGTTTGAGAAAACTCACAATCAAAAAGGAAATACAAGATTAGCCAATTTTGCTAAAAAAATTACATAAGACTGCTGGACTGCAGCTGGGAAAAGGGATGTTACCTGAAACTAGTTACAGGCAGGTGCATCCAGACATCCACAACTCTAAGGAAAGTGTGTCTTGGTGTTCCAAATTCTTGTGTTTAGTCTTACCTTTGGGCATATACTCCTTCAGTATGTATTTTTCACACAGTAGGGAAAAGTTAGAGAATATTCTTCTTAATGCCTTATTTTTTCTTTTTTAAATCCTTTTTTAATTTTCTTTTTAAATTTTTTTTTTCCATCTGAATGATCTTCACCCAGAATTTTTTGCCGTTTCTGTGTTTTCTTTAGGAAGCCTGAAATGGATGAGCCTGGCCTAACTATGCCTCTGAATTTTAAATTTCTGTTTAAAACAGGGAAGCAAGTTATTTCAGCTATGCATTCTAAAGATAAAAATCTATGCATTCCCCTCTGGATAACCAGTTTTGTGCAGACTTACTTCAGAGAACCTAGAGATGAACTGAAGAGAATGGAATTTTTGGAATAATGTAATTAATGGATCCCAGCATCTGTACGACACAGAAATCTCATTTCAGAAAAAGCAACCCCAAAAGAAACAGATTTGGTTTTGATTACAGGGTTTGAAGTCATAGTGAGGTTGACTTAACTGGAACATTTCTAGTTTACCTCTGGTGAGGATCTTGCCTAATATATCTAATTTAAAATTATTTTTTATATGATGCAGATGATGTTGTAATATTTCTTAACTTTTCAAAGAAGGCTGTGTTTAACAAGTAAAGTTTTTTAGTCTCAGGCAAATTACATCGTTCATGTTAATTTGCTTCCATTTTTCAAATCTAGAACTACAATAAGTCTTGTCTTTTAGAGAAGTGTTTTAGAAAATACAGTTTAATTCTTGGTATTAAACTTCATAACACAGGAGACTGAATTTGCAAGAACAGTCTCCAGAAATTCCTTTGTGAGGAGATATTTGTGCCACCTAGATTTAGATACCTACTTGCAAATCTGATTTGTGCACAAGAAGTATGTCTGTAAATTCCAACTAACTTGTCAAATAATTATAGGATTTTTAAAAAATTAAATAACTTTTTAAATGATTGCCAAAGACAATCTCACCTGTCCAAGGAATGAAATAATATGGTTAAAGTTTTTAGAGAAATTAGAAGAAAAACACATTTTAGTAGAACAGATGCATTAAGTTTAAAAATTATTTTAAAGCTTAAGATACCAGTCCCTCAAGATCTTGTGTGAGTTATGAAATCCAATTTTATTCTCATAAGTCTGTAATAAAGTTTTATAAATGTTATAAAAAAGGGGGTTTTCTGAGAGTGAACAGAAATCTGAACTGTCTGGCCAAGTAATAAAATTGCATTCCTTTGTTACTACATGTCAGGGAAGAAGTTTTCCTTGAAAAATTGATTGGTAAATCTTCCTTTCCCACAGAACTGCATTCATTTCTTCCTTCATAGGATAGTAGCTTTTTAAATAGGTTTTCCATTAACATCTAAGTTGACTGCTAGGATAAGAAAAGGCAAACATAAAACAAAGTGGGGGAAATAGTCGAGAAAAAAGCTTTGCAATCATTGATACATTGCATTCCAGCTTTGCAATGTTTCTTTGCCATCATTTCTTGTCATTGCAATAAACAGTGTAACTCCAGGCCGCCTCCAGCAGCACAAAAAATTTGGGTGGAGAAACCCTGACCATCTTTACAGCAGGCTAATCCCAAGGGCAAGGTCTGGTATCACCTGCCACACAAATTGGAAAGGATCCTGTGTTTTTCCTAAAAAACCAGACTTGTGTGCAGTGCTCTGGCAGAGGTGCTCGGAATGATGCCTGAGTACCTCCCCAAACACCTCTGTCCTGAAAAGATTACAATACACAGAAGATGGAGCATTTTGGGTAGAAAAATCTGATTTGAAAATGTTCTTGGTAACATACACACTTTAGAGAACTTTTTTTTTTTTTTTTCCTGCATTTGTTATCTTTTGTTGCTGAACATCTCAAAAAGCCTTTTTTCACCCTTAATATTGCTTTTGCAACTGCAGATCAATAATTGCTTTCTCATCATATTGGCATATTGTTATATTGTCCCAGTCACACCAAAGGAAAATTAAAAACAGCCTGGAGCTGTTAAAAAAAAAGTTTAAAAAATCCAACTCTTTAATTGAGAATGTTATTGCATTAATACTCGTAATTCCTTTATATGATGAGATTTAAAGAATGCCTACACTCTATTTTCACTCTATTTTCACTCTCTCACAAAAATTATCTAGTACTTCTATTTATACATGATTGCTATGTGTATTATAATGAGATTATTCCATACTTCTAAAGTCTGTCATGATTTTCTTGGAAACAACTTGTTTTAAAACTATGTTTCAACTAGTGAATATCTTTGAAAAATATACTTGGTCTTATTTCTTCTTTTTCTCCATAGGAAGGTGGAGAAACTCCAATGATCACTGATATTACTGTCTTATAAATTACTATAATATATTTCTTGAAATTTCACCCAGTACTGAATGGTTCTGGCAGTACAAAATGGATGTGAATTAAGTTTCGTTTTTAACCTAATTTTCTGTATATATGGAAACTCTGAAGAACCTCGATTTTCAACCAGAAAACTCTTCTCATGCCTTATCCCTTAGAAATTAATTACTCTGAAAGGAACAACATGATGGGGAAAAAAAAAAAATAAAAAAAGAGGGGGGAAATAGGAAATGGAAAAAAGCCATAATTGCACTTTGTAGCACTTTGGTGAATAAAATACACTTTTCAACTAAATCAATTAGATCCAACTGCATGTAATTATCCTGAATGCAAACCCAACTTGAATTTAACTGGCTACGGGAACTGTGCAGTTTGCCTGTTTAAAAAGACAGATTTTATCAGCAGCTAAAGGCACTTCAATTAAAATTGGAGGCTTAGCCAGCCAAAAGCCTGCTGGCAGTGCCTTGATGACCTGGAGTTCTAATTGGAAACTCTTTGCAGTCAGTGCACAGCAAAGAACCGTGGCTGTGTTTCCAGGAATGCCCCTGTTCCCGGCAGATGTTTCCTACACAGCACATCTGGAAGGAGCTTCATGATGTGCTCCATAGATGGGGAAATGCAGAACAGGTCTGGAAAATTGGTTCATCCTACTTTCATGAGAAGTCTTGATTTTCATTATTCTGTGTCCACTAAAACACTTTTCCTTCGGATATTTTTATTTCGTTATTTTGCTGGTAGAGTTAAAATCTCCTCTGTCCATCCCAGCAAAGGCCAGAGGGGTTGGTTATGTGCTAGAACACTCTTATGTGGAGCTGACTAGCTTGAAGCACCTCCAAAAGAAAGCTGTAGGAATTAAAATATATTAATAGATTCAACTACAACTTGAGCAGTTGTAGTTGAATCTATTAATATATTTTAGAGCTTATGATAACTGATTCAATGCATTTGTAGCTGACAGCCTAAGAAATATCAACTCTGCTATTAGTATTTGATTGTTGTTAAACAACTTCCTCTTTAATCTGTGATTTCTTAATGTTCATAAATTCTGTAGCGTACTCTATTGCTTTCTGAGCTCTATTTCCTTAGCATATTCCAGCCACTGAATTCAGTGTAAAAAGCTCTTATGCCCTTGTACTGGGACAAATGTGTTGGAATTTTTTTGTGGGTTTTTTTTTGGGTTTTTTTTTGGGTTTTTTTGTTTGGTTGGTTGGTTTTTTTGGCTAGTGGTTTTTGGGTTGGGTTTCTTTTTTGTTTTTTAAAGCAGAAAAACCAGGACAGATAGTAACTAACACCAGAGAGTTCCAATTTTAGGCGAAACAACATCACAAAACAATAGTCTTGGTTCAATAACTGTGATACTTTAATAATTAGAATGGACGCTGGTCACAGTTTCATTTCCTTTTATATTATTTTTGAGGTTTTGAGCAGATTTTTGTGATACCACTAGTGATTGTGATAGCCTAAATAAGTTTACTACTGTTAAGCAAATATAAGGTCCAGTATTCAGTCAAGCTGCTTAGTTCTTTTTTTTTCAAATGACAGATTCTTGATCAAAAATCACTTCCAAAATTCTTCTAAGAATTTCTCAATGTTTCATTTTTGCACAGTTTGAACATTTCATATGCAAATCTGTAGCTGCAATTGATGTAAAAATGGCCCCTTTTTTGTGTGAGGTGTTGACAGTGATTAACTTTCATCTTTTTCATGTGTTCTTTCATTGTTTCCAAGGTTCCAGCAGCAGGCTCAGCCTCTGCTGACACAGCATTCCTGCAAGCAGAATTTCTCTGCTCAGTGTTGGGACTTTCAGCTGAGAAAAGATTGACTCAGCTCGGAATGAAAGGAGTGATCTAACAGAACCATCAGGAATTGCACCACTGAAAGGTGGCCAAGATGGGAGAAATAACAGAGTTTAAGAGAAATAGGGGAATGTCACAGGATGAAAGAGGAGGACTATGGAAATGCATGGAGAAAGCCTTTCAAATTAAAGGGCTGTTTCAATTGAACTCTTAGCTGCAAATGAGACACAATTTCTTTGAACTCATTTCACTGAATCACCTTGAACATTTTCAGTAGGTTTTGGGATATTTGCCAGAAGTCAAAAGGTTAAGTCTTCCACTATATTTTTTAAGCAGTTTTGCTGGTTTTAAGTCTACATTCGTATCTCAAAAGAATTTTTTTGCATCAAAGGAAGAAAGACAAGTAAAAATTCTAACTGGTAACTTTTCAGTGTTAAACCATTTTTTTCTTGTGGGTATGATCATGATAACTTTTTCAACCTTACCTTTGAAGAAAATACTACTGATGTGTTTTAGATCCTTTAAAGCTACCTAATGTAGTATCTTTGCTTTTTGTCAGGGTCTAATAATAAGGAATAAGAGCAAGATAAATCCTTAAATGGAATAATGTCAAGTTTTCTTTTTTCTTCTGACTTCTGAAAATAGAGTGTTCCTTGGAATGAGTGTTTCTTTTACAAAAGAATATGCTGCTAGAGTTGGAATTTTAATTAAACATGACACTTAAACTAACCCTGCTCTAATATTAATACTACTGTTTGTTGATTTGCTACAGCAATGTCCCCTGGAAAAATAACCGAATCCTCAAAATGTAGTTCTTCATGAGTCCAGAAAAGCCAGGCTAATGTTCCACTGAGGACTGAGGTGTTCATATAAAATACCTCTGAGAGGCAGGATCTCCTTGTGACAAGGTGGCTTTCTAACTGAATTAGCAAACCTCATGTAGCCAGTGATCTGTCTTGGGGCAAATGCTAACAACATCAACAACTGTGACCTGCTTAACTGTCATGGCATTGAAAAATCACATCAGCAGTTAAGGTTCGCTTTTTATTCTCCAGGATTTGAAGATGTCCTTAATTGTAAGCAGAAAAGAGTCCCAGTGAAGACAGGTGGCATTTCATGTTGGCTAAAAATACAGCTGCTCTTAGTGGTTGCATCACACTTTGACCTTGAGCATGACAAATTGTTTTAGCTGGAAAACAGAAATTGTAAAAGGTTCTGCATTTGTGTGGTATTCACACTGCTTGCCACTTTTACTTCCGTTGTAGCAACTTTTTGATCCTATGGTAGTGTACAGATACTTTCTCATCAACACACAAGAAAAAACCCCCAGTTAAAGACTCACACATCCCTCAATGCAAAATATTTTCTGAGGAAATCCTGTGGAATCATGGGCAGTTCTAGGATATATTCTATGGAGGGCAGCATTTCTCCAAAGATCTGTTCTATAAACTATATACAAACCTCTTTTTCTCTACAGCTGCTTAAGGGTACTGGTTTTGGTATTTTCTCTTTTTCCTAGGTGTAAAAAGATCCATAATGGTTGCTATTTTTTCTGCCATGTGGGTTTTTTTTTTCCTTGCTGAGGTTCTGGTTTAGGCTTAGGTTTCAGTTTAGCCCGGTGTGTGATGTCACTGTGGTGAAGTGTACATACATAACTTTGCTAGATAAGGCAGTCAGCATGAGGAAATTCTCCTCAAGTTTGAACTTGCTTCATGTTTACATAGAAAGCCCTCTAACAATTTTCTGAGAACCAAGCCCTTGAGAATATAGGATCTTTCATGTTGCTGTCACTTACATGCTGTGGACAGTGTCATAGCTGTTAAATATGTGATAATCACACCATTTCTGTTTCTGGCCAAACTTTTCCCAGAAATATGGCTTCCAACCTGATACTAAGCTGGGTAAAATTACTGAAGACTTTATGCACAGCCTCAGAAAGACATTGATTGCTTGGCTAATGCCATACTGAGCAATCTGTTCCTCAGGCAGAGATGGGCACTGCTAGGAAGGCTTAGAAGTAAACCAGGAGTTTTGGCATTAATAGAAAATTACAATAATCATAACTGCATCATAATATTTTTATTATTATTATTATTCCTAAATTAGACATTATTTAAGAAATCAGCAGCTTGGAACAACATTGTTTTCTTAACTTCTTTCAGCATATATCTAAATGCTAACATTTTATTATTAGAAAACCATCCCAAAACCTTAATGATCTATTAAGGAAACTGAACAGCCTCTGTCCGTCCATACACAAAGCATCAAATATTCTTCATAAAACAATCCAGAGAAAGAAGGCCATGAAATAAGGCTATCCATAATGTATGATATGTATTTATGTGTATAAACATGAGCTTATTCTGTCAGTAGAACTATAAGCACATAAATTCTATAGAGGTAGGAGAAACAACGAACTCCTTGTCTGGATTTGCATATTTTGCAATCTTGCAATGTATATCTCTGCTTCTTCTATAATTGATTTGAAGCTGCTACAGCAGCATTAAACTGTCAGAGACTTCAATTTATATACCACTCTGCCCAAACCCATGGTCCAGTCACAGAAAGGGAGCTATTCACAGTCACAGCATGAGTTATTCTTTGTTTTGCTTGAAAACACCTTGCAAATAAATGCTTTATGGTCCTCGAATCCTCATGTTAATTATGGATAGGAAAACTCTTTAGACAAGGGAAGCCTGAGATGTGCAGACAAACACAACTCTCCTGAGGATGCTGAGTGTGCACTATGGTCACTGACCTGTCACTGCTGATTTACCTTTGGATCACCTTAATGTTCCTGGAGCAGCAGGAAATATATCTTCCACAGGATGCTGTCAAGCTCAGAGATGTTGGTACCTTTCAAGTTTAATAACAGCATGGCCTCACATTCATCTGAAAATACTGGATTCTGATTTGTGGCTTGCAAATACCTGATGCAAATTTTCAAAAGCCTTTCGGGAATGGCTGGGTTTGTCAACAAGCCATGGTTTAACCAAACAATCTATATAAGAATTAACCCCAGTTAATATTTCCACACGCAGAAAATGTAGTGTTTTTGAGGAAAAAATATGTAATTTACTTGACAAATTTTCACTTAAGACTGAACACAAACATGCCTTCAAATTTGTTGATTTTGTTACAGAAATCTCATTGTTCAGACTTAATTTAAACTATGATAACACTTGTTTTTATGTGTAGCTGATAATATACTGGAGTTTTAGGCAGTTACCTTTCCCTTAACCGTTGGGTTACTGTAGAACTGGACACAACAAAAGTTTCTAGGTCTTTTTGTTTGTTCATTTCAGAGTATTAGTAGGAAATTAAATGAAACTCAGACTGGAGAAACTCAATGAGGAGAACTGATGGATAATTCCTTGCAAGCTGTGATTTCTTTCTCACCATGCTGGAGAAAAGGAAGAATTATTTCCTACAGCTGGGATGATTTCTGTAACTTTAGAAATGAGAGATTTTAAAACGACAGATGCCATTCTGGAGGAATTGCCACTACTTATGTTGTGGGGAGCAAGAGACAATCTGGGGATTTCATTTCCACTCAAAATGTCAGTCTACTTCACCCACACTGGAAAATAGCATTATGGAAAAATTTGCCTAAGGAAAGCAGGTGAGATTTGTAAGTGAGTGTTCTGGTAAAATGAGACCCTTTCATCAGGCATGCAATTTGCTTGCAGATGAGATGGAAAAATGAGGGAAAGGAGGAGTGACAAACCAGTAACAGTCAGGTTTTGATTATTAATCCTAACTCCTGTATTAATCCTAAATTCTGTATGACTTCTTATTTGCATTTTTGTAAAGTAGACTAGAACATTAAAAGCAAATTTCTCATACATTTTGACTTTCTGGAAAACTAGATAACAGACTTCTTCATTCTCTTATTTGGAGAACTTCTTTGGGGTTTGTGTTCTATTTGTTTTGACAGTTTTATTGCTTGTTTTCTACTGAAGAGAAAGCAGCCTATGCCACACTAAAAGGAAAATATTACAAGTGACAACAGCCCCTGGAAGTTGCAGCCACAAATTAAATGACAAAGCTTCCCAGGACATGGACACAATTAATTTGATTCCAAAATAGTGTCACAGAATTTTCTTTTAGATTCACTTGAATCTGTTGAAAAAATGAATGAATATTAGCATGCATTTACCAATTTTAAGGCATCTGTGGCTCTTATAGAATGGAAAATGTATTTTTAATAAAGTCAAATAAAAATATTTGATTATCAGGAGTACTTAGTGGGCACTTTAAATATGTTAAATTCCTGCTTCTGAATTCTTGTAGGAATCAACTCTACATAACCTTGAAGTCAGAAGGTAAAACAATGAACTGTGTGGCCTTACTATTGATGGGCCACTGGGATGGAATTAGTAATTTCTAACAGGAAAAAAATGGTAGCCACATACCTTTTCCAGATTGTATGAATAATACCTATGTCAGAACACCTGGCTGTTACATTTCTCTGGAGGAGAGGGAACAGTATCTGTGGCAGCTGGATCTTGCTGCTTTTGGATGCTGAAAGAGTAAATTAAAGTTAGTGCATAAATAGAAATGTGAAAACAGTTACATTTATTATATGGAGTTAGCTTGTATTCTGTAAAAAAAAAAAAAAAAAAAAAAAAAAAAAAAAAAAAAAACATGCAGAACTAACTAAATAAAAAGATAACCAGAGGAAGGAAAATACCAAGTGGACGTATTATCACAATCTGGCTTTAACCCACACATTGCAGACTAAAAGCTGCTATAGAACTTAAAGGGAATAAATCAGAATCTCAGGGTGGTAGTGTGCCTATTGGTCAATTTAATAGTAAAATATTTTATGTTTTTTTGACAGCAGCCCGCAACCAGAAAGAAGCTAATACATAAGGAGAAATAAATCACAGTAGAAAAGAAGATTAAAAAAATAGATTAGATTGGCTTTTGGAATTTCCAGGTTGTTGTATTCTCACATGTAACGTTCCTGGAAAAGGAGGAAAAGGAGAAGGCAGCTCTTGGTCCCAGACATCATTAGAAAGTAGTCCCAGTTTAGGAGGGAAGGCATTCAGTGGTGTTTGTGGTGTTTCCCACCCTAACCACCCCATGGAGCCTCTCTTTCCTGAAGCATCACTCACACCATTCCCAAAGACTGATCATTCCTGGGCAGCAGTAATGAAAGGAGATCCATAAAGAAAAAGACTTGATCTGCTGTTCAAACACTTGAGACTGCATGAAATCCCTTTCACGTATTTTTTTCTAATTTTTTTCCAAAATCTTGGGGGCCTCTGATGGCACAGAGCTCCGGTGGAGTCCAAAGAAAGCTAGGATTATTGGTATTGCTCCTTCATCACCTCTCAAAAGAGGATCATCATTTCATCCCTTGCAGAAGTGGAAGGGATAATCAGGTTTTAGAATTCAAGCATTATTTGGATATTAGGTAGATTTAAGTTAGCATAAGGGGAATTGTAATACCATAAGCTACAGAGGTTGAAAAACCAAGGAGATATAAAACTGTAAGCCTCCAGTTGCAGTATGAAGCAGTAAACCCAGAAAAATGCTGACATCTGTAATGCATCAGGAATGTAAATGAATTCCTTGTAACGTAAATGATAATTGAGAACTCTCACTGATAATTTAAATATGTCTGAAATTTTTTAAATTGTGCCTGAAGCACAATGTGGAGCTGAGTGAAGCTTTTAGCTACACAAAAGGTTGGTTTATTTCCTTAACTGCTTCTCTTGGTTCCTACTGCACTGCCTGTGTTTCCTGGTGTTCTTTTGGGTTTGTATGCAGACAGAGGAGTTATAAGGTTCCTCTTAAAAATTACATTTCTGCCTAGGTGCATGTTTTTTTATGGTCATAGCTATATTGAAAGTTTCCCTGTATCGCAGTTACTCAAAAGAACAAATGTTATAATATGAAATTCAGGTTGAAGGCAATCTCATATACCAACTCCTATTTTACTCACAGTATCCAAAATATTGTAAAGGACAGGTGAAAAGGCACTCATAGGATACACACAACTGAGATGTTTGCTTACCAGTGGAATATCTTCTAGTCATCTTATGAAATCAATAATGTTTAGTATCTGAAGGCCAAGCAGTTTATTTTCCCCTAAAGTAAAACCTCATGGTAGAACTCAGATTAAAAATGGCCTAAAGAAAAGACTTAATCTGATTAGGAGATGACAGCTCCATCCCATATCAATTTACAGAAGTCAGAAGTGGTTAGTTATATCAGTTTTCCTTGGTTATTACGTTCAATCTTGAATAAATGAGGGGGAAAAGTCTGTCTGTGCTCCTCACATGCAGTCATTTAATTCACCATTCTTTTCTGGCAAATCTCATTCAAAGTGCTCCTTTGAAATATGATTGGTGATGCCAATTACCACAGGCATATTGGCTGAACAGAATATATTTCATTTTATTAGAGAAAACATCAATGGAATCTGCTGTGATTTCTGTGTCCCTTGCTATTTAATTCCTACACTGTTTATTTTTTATTTCAGAGGATGAGCATGCATCCTCTGCTCCCACTCAGTTTCTCATTATTTCTCCATTAAGTCAAGTTATAATATAATTCAAGAATACCCAAATTGATGAAAAATGCTTCTGCTTTATCTTTAAAAAGCTAAAGAGCCATAGAATAAGCAGCTTCCCTCATCTATAATCTTAGTCTTGTCAGATGCTCAATTCAATTGAAGACAATATAAATGTAGGAGTTTAGAAAGCAAGAGCCAATCTGATAAATTGCCTACAGTAAAGATATCTCATCACACAAATGTCAATATTCTCAGAAATAAGCTTTAAAGGGGAAGAACAGAAAATTCAACTCTAAAATCAGGGAGCTCATTGATGTAAGACAAATGATCATTTAAAACTGAGTTTGTTTAAAGAAGAGATTTTTTTGTGAAAATCTTACTGATATTTTAAATTTCACAAAAATCCTGGCTTCAAAAGAGTTTGGATTTTAACCCCAGGGTACAGCTACATCCATTCTTTCTCCATAACAGGCATGGGCCATCTGGCAACGGTTGGCAACCTGTTCAATTTTTGTGGGGTACTTCTGATTCATTACCTTCTCTGCTCCTGGACAGTTTTCTTGAAGGACCAAACAGACCTGTGCTGGTCTCTGTCTCATCCCAGGGCTTGTGGACTTCATCCTGGTGTTCTCAGTGGGCTCTTGCACACTGGGCTGAAAGGGGCAGTTACACAGCAGATAAAATAAAGAACACATCAAGTTAATCAGTGTGTTCTGCTAAGGCAATTTACAATAGAGCCTTAACTAAAGCCTAAGTACTATAAATTTAAAAATGTCTAAGTACTCTAGATTGAAAAAAAACCCCAACAAAACAAAGAACTCCCAATCCTGGTGTATAATGCCAGAACATAGCACAGCAATGATTTCAAGAACAGCTGTTTGTGATTCCTGACAACATGGGTGACCTCATGCCCCAGGCCTAGATCTATGCATTAAGTACACTAATAACTCAGCCAAAATCAAAGGTAGTACTTCATTCTGATGCTCACACAAACAATTGACCTTTGCTGCTGCACTTTTGTTATGCTTTGAAATGATCACTAAGAGGGAGGTACTATTTTCCTTCAAAATTCTTCAAAAACCAGAAGTTTAGCTATAAGGCCATGTAAAAGATAGAGGTTGCCAAAATACTAGAAAATATGACAAACTTATGAATTCCCCTGATTTACAAGGGAGGCCCAGAGCTACAAATACTTGTTCCACTTCATTGGACACAGCACAATCTGGTGGTGCAGAGTAGATTTATCCTGCAGCCTCAGCCAGCAAAGTCACAGTCACTTTCTAACACAACCTGTTGGGACCCTCACCAGCACTTCAGAACTGTACCTGGATCTCCTCTGCCAGGTGCAAAAAGAATTCAACTGTAGTTTTTTTTTTTATTTTATTTACTTGTAGCAAGCTACTTCAATTTATCACAGCCTTATTTAGTGCATCATGTGGATGAATCCTGCCTATAAAATAAAATAATCAGAAAATGTTTAGATTTTCTAACTGTTTAAAATATGATCTTGCTATTTAAGGGTTAGGCTTAGGGGTAGGGTTAGGGGTAGACTTAGGGTTAGGGTTAGGTTTTTGGGTTAGGGTTAGCTTTAGAGGTTTGGGTTTGGGTTAGAAGTTTTGCAACAATAAAAATAAATATGAATACACGATTGCAGTTTGATTGAAAACTCCATGAAACTGGATGGAAAGGCTCAAGTTCTGATACTCAATATTTTTATATTAAGTAATGTATAAAGAAATTTTAATATACTTTATAGAATCAAATGTCCTACAAGACCCTTGCTTAACACAGAATATAGGAATATGAATAGGAATAATTACAGGTGTGAGGAGAAATTTTGCTGGAGATACCTTACTGAAAGGATGAGGGAGAACAGAAAGCTGTAAATCTGGTGTAATACTGACCAAGGAATCAGCAACATGGTATTAGACACAGTGATGCAAATAGAGTGACTCTGGAAAAAGTGTACTGATTGGCAAGGGAGTTTTGGAAAAAGGAGGTTTTCTCTAACCAAACTAGACGTCCTGGTCTGTACCTTACAGTCTGTATAGTTCACTTTACTGTGGATTCCAGGAAACAAGACTGCATCATTACTCTAGGAAAAATAAAAATTAGATTTTTTTCAAAATAGGTCTACATATATTTCATTAAATACATATACTGCATTATTCTTAAATCTCTTTCTGCATTGCATAGTTAGTCTCTTCAGCAAAGGTTTTTAAAAGTCATTTCTGTGCAGTACTTGAAGCAGATTACTTAAACTTCTTGCAGCTGCCAGGACACGGCTGAGGTCAGCTACAAGCAAGAACAGAGTGCTGAGAACTTGGTAATCCATAGGAACTGGAGAGGTGCAGGCAATGCTACTGTGCTTGGAGAGCACTTGTGCTCTTTCCATGTGTCGAGTTTTAACCCCACTGGCAGTGCTGAGGGCCAGGCATCCCTCACTCATCCCCACCACACTGGGATGGGGGAGAGAGACGGAAGAGTAAAAGGGAGAAAAATTATGGATTGAGGTAAAGACAGTTCAATAGGGGAAGTCAAAGCAATCCCCACGAGCAAAGCAAAGCAAGGAGTTCATTCCCCCTTCCCAGGGGTGGGCAGGTGCTCAGCCATCCCCAGGGAAGCCAGGCTCCATCCCATGGAGCAGGGACTTGGGGGGACAAAGGCCACCCCTGCTGACAGCCCCCTCTCCTGGGGTGGGTGAGAGGCCGGAGAGGCCTTGGCTGTGTGTAATTCTGCTCAGCAATAACAAAAACACCCCTACTCTGTAGCCCTGGTTCCTGCCTGAGATGTTCAGGTTTTCTGAAATTCTTTTCCCAGGGAATTTTCTGTAAACAAGAGAAGCATTTTTGTGACTGTGAACTTGGTTTACATTCTTTCCCTGGGAGGGACTTCTTCTTGATGTCCCTCTGGTCTGACCAATATGATTGAAAAGGTTTGTCTTCTTCTCACCCATCAAATTGGTCGGTGCAGAGCAGTATATATAAGGGAGACACATCTCAAAAACAGAGATTTTCGAAAACATTTTCAGCCCTCTGAAACTCGGAGTCCATGTCATTGTGGTGTACAACAGCGTCACTACTCAAACACTATTTCCAGCACAAATCCAAAGCACTGCCCTACATGAGGTACTAAGGGAAAAGCAGCACCACCTCAGCCCCAACAACAAATGTCATATGAAAAGATTTTATTGGTTTTTTTCCAATGTGTTGGTAATGCCATAATTTTTCATTTTGGGTCACAGATAGGCTGTGCACATCAAAGACATATCAGATGAACCCAAGACAACTAGACAGCAATCAGCTGAATCAGACAAAATCAGTTTTGACCATCTCTTCATTAATTATATGATAAACACATATACAGTAAGGTATCTTTTTAAAATGTATATAAATATATTCTATTGACCATATAAAGAGTAGCTCTTTACAAACAACACAGGTAGAAACTCTAGTTAAATCCTCAGTAGCCTGACTGTGCTACAGGGATCTGTGGAAATAATCTAATAAAGAAATCAATCCTAATACAGAAATCAATCCTTGAATCTCCATGTTTCTTGCAGTGAGCTTTATGTTGGTTTAGCTTCTTGGCCATACAATGCACATCTTTTGGCAGCCAGATCTCTGTTTCAGCACCTCTACCTCTGCAATTATTTTTCCTGAGGCATAAGTTCCCTGGTTGGGTTTATAAGCATTCAGACAAGGACAATTTTTTTGCAGCTGGTTAATCATACAAAAATCTGTTTAGGTGATGGTAGTTTAAGTAATAATGAAAAATCTGAGTTGTAACAATGTCAGTGTGGCAAAATATTCAGGTAATGATATTATTACAAATTTCTTTCGGGATTTTAGGTTTGGTACATTAAAAAAAATCCTTTTAAATACTTCAGTATGTCTTTTAAAAAACCTAGGGTTCTTGCACTTAGCCAACAGTGTCTTCCTGAGAGAAGTTTAGTTCTGGAGTTGATTATGGCAAATAGATCTTAATTTTAATTAAGATATTTTAGTTTTCATTTATATTTCATGGCTGGATCTTTACACATTTCATACTGGAGGAAACAGCTATTTCTGCCCTAATGCTCAATTTTAAAATTGCTGCTTTTCCTGTGCATTCCGTGTTCAGAATAGAAATGTGTATTGTCCACAGTTTATGGTATACAACATATGCTTGGTTAATCTCTCCAGTCTGATTTTGAAGCACTACTTGTTATCTTCTGCTGGGCCTTATTTCATGATGTCAACACCATCAACAAACTGCATAACACATCAACAAGCGGCGTAGTATTAAGGTTATTAGCACCAGTTGTTGTTTTGTGGTTTATAACCCATGCAATTTCAATGCAGCTTTGAGGAAAATGTTTCCAAAGGCAAAATGAAAAGATCCTCTCCAGTCCTACAGCACTTATCCTAAGGTCTGATCACACACTCTCTGCATGACCAGGTGCTGAAATATTGACAGCTTATCCACGGGAACGAAAATGAGCTTTTAAATTCCAAAAGCAAACGGTATCTCACTCCCTGTGCTTTTCACTCCTTGCTGTTTTGAGAGTCCCCCTAAGGAGTTATTAGCACTGAATTCAGGCCTAGTTTACTGCCCTGTGTGGGAATATTCATGCATATGTCCATATGACTATTTTTTAGCCTCAATAAAGATCATAGTTCTTGACTTCTAATCAGTCAAAATATATTTACACCTAAATCACATGTATATTCAAGTCTCTTGTTAAGGTCTTCACAGACAGTGTCATTATCTGATCAGGATCTCACTGGGGTCTTAAAAAATCAGTCTTTGATGAAGCTCTTGGATAACATGAAAAATACTGTGTCAATCTTTTAGGATATCAAATGTACTGAAATACCTCTGCATACTTTACATTTGCATTGAATTCGAGTTGTTCCTGAGATTTTTAGTCCATTTGCCATGAGTTTTCACTACCACTGGACAGGGCTCCTTGTCTGGTTCAAAGGCTGGTACTCACCTCAGTAAGATGGAAATCATGTATCTCAGGTTGTGGACACTGAAATACTGAAAAAAAGTGATGTTTAAGGAAAAAACCCAACAAAACAAAACAAAAAACCAAGTATTCAGGAACACAGAGCTCTAGCAAATGACTAGATATTGTTCTCTTCAGAACAATTAAAAGGAACAAATAATCTGTTAATCTGATTTGTATCTGAATTAGTCCAAGGGTTTGTGTGTGCAAAAAAAATGGTTAGATGTTAAAACAAAAACAGCTTATGTAATTTTCTTTTGTTATTGTGTTTAACCTGTGCTTAACAAGTCTTTTCCCACTATTGAAAGACAATTTTATTGCATAAGGGATTGCTTGAAAATAACCCAAATTCACTGTATGTTGCCTGTGCTTTCTGATACTGTCCTAGGAGAGCACCTGCTACATGATGACAGCTCTGGTACACAGCAACAAACACTTCTCTATTTATCTCTGGTTTTGAAACTGTTGGGGTTTCCACACACTGAGGTTTATCTACTACACTTTAATATTAAAGTGCCCTCCACTTGCCTTGAGTGATGTTCATGGATTTGTAAAAAACTACAGTGAATTCTACTCCTTTGTTTTTCGGAAGATGAGCATTGCACCCTTTCTGTGAAACTGCATTTAACTTGCTTTCTAATAGTTTTTTTCCTGAAAATAGACAACATTATTCCTCCAATGCCACTGAAAAGGCCCCTTTTGCCAAAAATATGTACAGACAGAGCTTCACATGGCACAAAGGCTTTTCTAGGTTGAAAGATATAAGTGTTAAATTGCGTGAACAAGTTTAGAATTGCAAAAATACTTGCAGCTCATAAAACCTTCCAACAGAAACTCCTAATTACACTCAAAACTGTGCCTTGCAGGAGGCTTTATGACATCAATATTGTAGCTTTCTCCTTCTGAGGTTTTTGGCATCTAGGTCAGTAAAAAATGTATTATTTTCTAAATAAGTTTCATCACCTTTTTTCCCACATCTCTCAAAAATACATACAGTGCCATCTCTAGCTCCCAGTGCATATAATGGTGCCATCAATAGATTCATATGGATTTGTACTAACCAGCTGGTATAACCACAGCTATTATGGAAAATACCTCTTAAAGAGGAGAAGAGTGAAAAATAACTAAGTGCCTAGAAGAAGTTCCAGAAATCAGGTGGATTAACAAAAATATTTCAACTTGGAAAAAAAATTTGTATTCATTTTAAATGCTTTTTTGATGTTTACTTTTCTGGTATTACACACTTCCATCAGCTGAAGATGGTATTGTGCCACCTTATTTAACATGTACCCACTGCTTAAAGCTCTTACCCTTAAAAATGAAACATAGACAAAGTTTCTAACGTGCTAAGATAAAGAATTTATTCTGATCTTACTAGTTTAATTTAAGCTACCAACACTATTTCATTCATTTGTTCATATACTGAACATTAATAAATCAAAATTTAATAAAAGGTTGAGTAATAACAGTTATACCACAGAAGAGGAAGATGACCAGGAAGAAAAATCTAATAAATATTATTTATTATAATAAAATAATAACCATGATCACCATTAATATCACAGGAGTAGAAGGTCACATTCCTGAACGGTCCATGATGAAAAAAATGTGTGTAAAAGGCCAATCTCTCTCCAGATGATTTTTTAAAAAAAGTCTTCGTACTATAACTGAGTTGCATGTGGGGATGCAGATATTGTGAAGTCTGAACCATTACTGCTAGAAGACAAGGGAGGTACACCACTGACATCTTATAGGATTATAAAATTGGGTTATTGGGTAAATAACCTTTGTGGGATTTTTACTGAAACCCTTTTAAATTAAACTGAAATCCAGGAAAATGAATTTTTGTGTCCAGTATAGTGAAAAGCTCATTTTCTTTCAACATGTTTAATGTTATTTGGTTAATTACAGGAAAGAAAAAATTACAGTAATTATTTGTTTCGAAAAAGCTTGAGAGTAGGAAAAAAGATTTAAAGATCAGACTAGAACATAAGACTGCCTTTTGATATATGCCTTCAGTAATGTTTTCTGAAACAGCTGAGAAGCCTTAAGAATGGGTTTTGTTTAGGTCATGAATCTTAGGTTTTTAGATGAAGATGATCTTTGACGAATCAGAAATTAGTTTGTGAAGGACTGGGAAACCCCAGAAATTATTAAACCTGCCTAGGAAACTGCTGAAGAATGGACAAGTGTGAGGATCTTTAACAAAGGAAAAAGTATTGGCTTTTCTTTTGTACTCTCCATAAAACCGTTCAGCCATTTTGGCCTTCGTGTGTCTGGCTGGCTTAAAGATGCTATTTCTGTTTCTGTGATACACCTCAGCCCAAATGGTCATTATAAAGAGAGCCTTTGTGTTTACCCTTCCCAAAATAACTTTACAGTCTGTCCATTCGGGTTATTCTGGCTTATTATGTTTAGTACAACGTGTGTTTGTTCTGTGTTTGAATTCCACCTGGGCTGTTTGTGTCTCTTGTGCAGGATAAGAAAACTACAGTATGAGCAATCCTTTAATTTCTGTGTTCTGTAGGTTTTGAAGGTCCTTCACATTTCATTTGGAGCAAATTTCACTTCTGATCTACACAAGTTGGTGCAGGAATTTGGGGCATTAACAGTAGCAATCACTGAGACTGCTACCTTGCCATTCTGTCAAACAGATATAAGATATAAGAACATAATGTGTGGTAATTCCCAGCTGATCTCTTTTTCAGCAGAACATTTGATATTTTAATTCCAGGGTAACCTTGTTTTAAAACCTTGGCTTTAACAACAAGGAGGTTAGAAGACTGAGATTTGCTCCTCTAATTCTTTCAGTGACAGCAGTCAGTTGTCTATAGTGTGAAGACAGCAGCTTTTAAATCTAAAAATGTTTTTGGCATTATAATTCTGAGTTAACTTACGGCTAAAACGACACAGAATGGTGTGTCAAATGCAAAAGAATCAGATATCACAATATTTATACTTCCATGTGTTTATAAAAGTTTAAAACCAGCACAGAAGCAGATTAAAAGGTGGAAATTCTCTCTACTTTGACAAGGGCTACCTTTTTGATACTTTGTACTGAGTCATAGTACTTTTACTTTAAAAATTCCTATAATGTCATGTGAGCTACAAAATAGAAGATTTTAAATACAATAGAGAGATTAGGAATTAATTTCCTAAGTCTCCTTTTTTCCCCCTATAATGCTTATTAAAAAGAAAAATAAAAACTTATTTAACAATATTCAACAAAATATTTACACAACTTGGTAGATTCAAATGGGTAACCACCCTAATCATCAAAATTTGCATTACATACAGGCAAATGAAAAATTTTGCATCTTTTCTTTAGCACACAAAGTCCAAGATTTTCTCACATCTGGAATTTGTGTTTTTAAACCGTAGCTGGGGTAGTTCAGGTAAGATGTTTTACGAGAAAGTCCTAGATAAGTCAGCAAGTTCTTATCTAAAGCTTATCTTCCTTGTGCTGTAACAAGATATACAAAGAGCAGAGGGCCTTTCAAGCAGCCAAGTCTCATAGCCAATGCAATGACTTTGATCTGAAGTTGTGAACAACATCTGTACAGGAATTTGTGTCTAATTTATTTTAGAATTACCTAGAATTCAAAATTTAATACAATATTAAGGAGTCTCCAAGGTTCTTTTGGAGGAGGGAAAACTGCATTTGAAGCACATGCAAAAACATCTTCTCTGCTACCAAATGGGTAGAATAATCCACTGCACAGATACTTCTGTAATCTGCAGCATCAGTCTGCCTCCAAACACAGAATAACTCTCAGTGCACACAAGACATTAAATGTGGAGTTTGAAAATTGCAGTCTTGTTTTTGTTTGAAGTGAGTAGTCCCAAATAGGTTTTACACTCATATTCTATAGCCAGGCAAGCTATTCAACATTCTAAAATTAAAGAGATAGATTTGGTCCCAGTATTTAAAGTGTTTCTTTTCTTCTTTTTTCTCTTCCCCTCCCCCTCTAGATTTCCCTCTTTTTTGAATTTATTTTTGATCACAATTCTTTCCAACATCATAGCTTTGCAAAAGATGTGTTTGTTTAACTTCTTTCCCATCTATTCATTCTCCAGGCAGCGTGGACTCATTAAAGTCAGCTGAAATGTATACATTCTTAGCCCATCGATTCCGTTGTGCTAGCAAAAGCATAAAAAGAAGTGACATTGGCAGTTTTTGAAGAAAGGCTGATATGTCAGGAATCCCTGCTGTTACTAGTTTTACCCACAGAGTGATAACTACCACACAATCATCCTTTTATTATCACCTTTTGTTGAACTTCATCGTTTCTACGAGCCCGGTAAATGGTGTTGATTTTCAGAGGGTGAGAACACAGCTTCACCAGGGTAGCAGCTACCTACGGATGGACAAAGTAGGTGTGAACATTGGTTAGGAACTGGAAGAAGAAATGAGGAAAAGGAGAAAAAAAAATCATCAATTGAGTAGGCGTGGATCTAATCACTATGAAGCAGAAATTGCTTGGAGTGTTAAACTATAACTTTCGGTGGATATTTTCAAAGGCACAGGAGGAATTGAGATACGCAGCACTCACTGCACTTCAGCAGAAATAGCAAGGTACTTGTCTTGGCACATGAAAAAGGGATTGAAGATGCGAGGCACTGAAAACCAAGAAAGTCACCCACAAAACAAGGAAGTGTTACACTGTTCACTGAAGAGTACTTCACTCTTCAGGTCCTTGGTTTAACACGACACTTTTGCTTACAGGATGTTTGTTTTTTATTTTCCTAAGTCCCTCTAATTAGGTTTCACTATGTGCATGTAAGTAACTTGCTTTCTTCAGTCTTGAGAGAGTATCCAGAATGCAGGTGGGTGACCCAGCAGGACTGGGCAGGTCCAAGCTCTGTGCAGCTGAGCTGGCTCTTCATGAGCGTGAAAGGAATCAGCCATGCTCCTTGTGCCCAAAGATGGGGCAGGTGCTGTCTACCCCGTTTTTATGGCAGACTTTAGTAGTTAAAGTAGTCACAAAGCCTGATTATTGTTGCCCTACTCTCAGGAGCCTGTTATAGTATAAAATACAGCAGGGCTGGTCAGAAATCTCTTCACTCCGTGAAACAGGTTATTATTCATTTAAAGCTACTGAGGGCAGAGAGACAAAACCTATAAAGAACTATTTCCTGTGTAGCAGTTAAGTATTTAACAAAGACAGAAAAACTTCATTTCTGGTCTTTCCTCTCCGTTATTGGCTGTCCACATGCCTCGAGTGTAATTGATTCTGTGGTATTGTACAGAACAAGTTGCTGACTTCTGAGCCACCACTTCTGTGCCATCGAAGTCCTGGCATTGACTGCACAACTTCAGTTTTAAAACCTTCAATAAGTGGCATGATATTTGGGGGTGGTTGTAATTTTAATACGAATTTACAGGACCGCCAACCATCTTATAACTAATGATCAGAGAACAGAATAGTGAATTTAGCATGAAATCCCTTTATACTTTCGCATTTCTCGCTCATCCTTTAGCTAACCTGACACATTTGTTTCCTTTTTATTACCCTTTCAGTTGACCAGCATATAAAGGTGGTTTCATGATTCCAATAGTCACGGAATCACAGAATGTGCTGAGTTGGAGTCCAAGCCCTGGCCCTGCACAGGACTCCCCAGGAGTCACCCCAAGTGCCCGAGAGCATTGTCCCAGTGTCCCCTGAGCTCAGACAGGCTTGGTGCTGTGCCCACTTCCCTGGGGAGCTGCCTTCTTCTTCCAATTATTTTAAAGGCATTAAAAGCAATCAGTCTTTACATACTCCCAGATCTATCAAGTAAGCAATAAAAATGATTAACAGTAATATCATAAAAATTCAGCAGAAGCCTATTCTGAAATGTGTATTGCCTTGCTTTCAATACTGATCAATTAATAATTTGCGAGTAGCCCGATATTTATTTAATATAACCTTTACACCAAATCTGATTTTCAATAGCATTTAATTAACCTGTGCAATGACTGCAGTTGTGTACATAGATTAAAAATTTGTAAAAGTAATGGTCAGTTAGGCAGCAACCAGTACAATTTGTACATACAGTGACATTAATTATGCTTTCAAATTAGACACATCATTGCTCTGGATGATGTGGAATTCCAGCCTTATGAGTGTATTCCCATCAATTTCTCACAAACATTTCCAAGTAATACCTGTACATAGTGCAACTCATTCTTAGTCCAAAGAGATCCTATTAAAATACAAAAATAAAAAATACATTTGGCCAATCTTAATGCGTTTTCTAATAGGGTTATTTTTTTTTCTGTAAGAAAATAAATTTAAGGTAAAGGGTTTCCACAGATAGTTTTAAGCATTTATTTGGAAAAAAAAATCTTCTTTTGACTCTATAACAAAATATTATAGGTAAGAAAAACAACCTATGTGCAATTTCACACACAAAAAGTAGAGCTGACTGAAACTTTGAGATTTTCTTTTTTTACCTGCCATGTCCACTGCAGTCACTTCACCAGCATCACAGTTTTAGTTTTCCCTTCACACTTGTGTCCTGATTGTGGCTGTTGTCCTTTCACAGCCTGTGATGCTTTCTTGGGCTGCCACCAAAGAGGTAAACAGCAAATCTGTGTAGCACAAAGTAACACTAACTCAGCCGAAGTAGATCCCACTTGTTCAGCTGAATATTTTTAGGCAAAAACTTATTCTGGGTTCTGCATTTATGAATCCTTTGTCACCAGGTTTTGACAATCTCAGGGGAAAAAATGAATGGTAACATACAATTCTCTTTGAGTGCCTTCAGCAGCAGGGGATGGTCCCCAAACAAACTCTCCTTTCTCTCTTTCTTCTGTCCTTTGGAGGGTAAATTATTGTGGGTAAAAGTCTGTTCTCTGGGTGTAAAATGAGTATTTGCTGGTTTTGATCTGACTCAGAGCTCTACAATGATAGGAGCGGTTTTCTCTTTCAATGGACAAGGAAATTTCTCAAATGCAGTTCTGGATTACCTCTGAATTTTCCCAGTTCATCCTCAAATGAATAACTATTCCTGCTATTCCCAATGGTAAAAAATTCTGTTCATGAGAGAAAAATATAAAAATGTCAGTCAGTGTGAACTGGAAGGAGATACATTTTTTGATGGAATGAGCAAACTTGAAATGAAAGTCAGTCCTAAAAAGTTTCCTGTTTGAGTCTTCCCCAGGAGGTCACAGGTTTTGAGTGTCTGGGATTTTCACAATTACCACGTAGGGGTTATCTTTTCAGACGAGGAGAGAAGGAAATATTTGTCATTACCTCTTCTCCCTGTGTCATTTAGATACATGTCATTCCTGCCCTGCACCATATCATATTACTACAGTAAAACCCACAGCCTCTTGCTATTTTTCCTTTGTGTTCCCAGGTGTTATTTTTAAAGGCACAATATTTTATACTGCAGTAGAAGAGTCTGCCTTCACCATAGAAAGCATTCTTTAAGTGCCAAACAAGGACAGAAATTAAAGAAAATACTGGTATATAGAATTGCATAGTTCACATTTCAAAATAACTTCAGACCCTCAGTGGGGAAAAAAGGCAGTTGAACACCACCCTCATTTTGCCTGGCAGCTTGTTATATGAAATATGGACAGGAAATCACATGGAGTTTATGACTTTGCCTGCTGCTTTAGGACTAAAAGAGTAAAAA
This sequence comes from Sylvia atricapilla, assembly GCF_009819655.1. Classification (NCBI taxonomy): domain Eukaryota; kingdom Metazoa; phylum Chordata; class Aves; order Passeriformes; family Sylviidae; genus Sylvia; species Sylvia atricapilla. Next base: position 4,576,959 of record NC_089145.1, on the reverse strand, counting down.
AAAAAAAAAAAAAAAAAAAATCACAAGATCAAATTCAGAAGAAAATCTAGTGAGTCTGAAGGGATTTTAAGTTGGAGTGGTTTCTATTCCTCTGCTGTACCATATCTGAAACTTGTTGAAGTAGGTTGACCCCAGCCAGCAGCTCATACCCACTCAGTGGGATGTGGGAAAGAACAGCATGGACAACAGTGTGGAAAACCTCGTGAGCTGAGGTAAAGACAGTACTAAATGAAAAAACCCAACAAATACAACATCAAGTGAGGCAAAAGCAATCTCCCCCCGTGTCCTACCAGCAGTGATACCCAGCCTGTGTCAGCAAAAGCTTGAGAAGATGCCAATTTTTCCCATATTAACATGAAGAAAACTACTCCTACCAAGTTCATTCTTGTTCCTTAGATCCTCATACCAATTCAAGCTGCCTCTGCCTGATGTGATCAAGAAAACATTTTCACACTTTTATTAATGTTATTCATTATATTATCATTATTAATGTTACTCATTGTATTATTTTTATATATTATATATATGTTATACATTCCAGTGCTTCTGTTAACTTTTATTTTTACTTTTGTTACCTGTAAGAGCAATCTGACCATAGTTATTTTCTCAAAAAATAGGCCACCACAATAACTGAGGGTAAGGGCTGGACTTGATGACCTTTTCCAAGATAAATGATTCCACGACCCTATAACACAGTGGAAGCTTGCATGGTTAAACACAAAAAATTGCAGCAGCAGTTCTGCAGTGCTACAGTTCATACAACACACACAGCTGTGGCCAGCTCAAAATGAAATATTTTTATAATAACAGCCATAAAGCATTGTCTCTGGAAAACAAAAGGTTTGATATAAGAAAAAATGATGTTGAATCATACAGAAGAAAAATGTAAGAGCATGCAGGTTTGGCTTAACGGTTTTTTTTTCAGAATAAGAATCAAAAGGGAGTTAGGAGAGTAAAAACATTTTAATTAATCAGTGAGTATTAAATAAGTGAACTCTGATGAGTTGTCTTTGAATTCTAGTTTTTGCAAAATCGTTGCACAGGTTGAAATATAATGAAAAGTTGGTTCGTCAGAAATGTGTGGAAAAACTTGAAAATATACTCCTGGGCATATAAATCCTCAGTATTATGGATTAGTTTTGATTTACAGGAGATGCAGAGAGAATGCTGCTGTTGGAGTCAGACACTTTTCTCTGTACATGAAACCTACTTTGAATTTCTGTTGTTACTGCTGAAAGACAGAGTTTCTCTCTTCATGGCTTCACAGACTGATTTAATATATCTTCTGTCATGCTGCTGCTGTGGGTTTCATCTCTTAAGGGAAAAAAAGGTAGAGAAAAAAGTATTAAACTGCACAGCAATCTATAAAACTATTGGCATTTCCAGCATTGTCAGTGTGTCTCTGATTAAAAGCAAATAGTGCATACATGCTGATGTTTTCTCTCTGTTGTTTGAAGGATATTATGTCTGGGTTCATTATAATAATACTAATCTGAGCTTCTGTAAAATATCCTATTTTTGTCTGATGATATTGTGGCCCTAAGATCATTCCTCATGTTGGGAAAGCTTTAAAGCAGAGAGCACTTCCCATATCTATCCAACAGCCCACTATTGAATGGCTGTGATTCATTAGTGAGATAGGAAGAAAGTTCCTTGAGCTCAGCCCTGAAAGCAATCTGTCAGTAGAGTGGCACATTAGCTTTCTTCAAATTCATTTGTGAGACTCTTTGCAGGAAATAATGCCTAATAAAGTAAGGAAATGACAGAGGAATATTGAAGACCTATTAAAGCATTAAACCCAATTCTTTGCCAAACACAATAAAGGCCAGCCAGACAACCATCTGTAATGTTGCATTAATTTTCTGAGAAATAGTGAAGAGTTTGTGTTCGTACCACTGGGGCTTTAACACACGAGCCAGTGCAACCCTTCAATTTGTCCTTCTCTTTGCACAGCTGCTGTGCAAAGCTGAGCTTCCTGCATTGCTGTAACCTCAGTCCCAGCACCCAGGGCACAGTCCCCCACTCCCAAACCAGAGCCTGGGAAGGCAGGGCTTGTGCTGAACCCAAACCACACTGTTTTAAGAATCTTGCAAAGACCTCTGAGATCTGAACAAACAGCTGAATTTCGTGCTGATAAAGTGTTCTGTGAACTTGAAATATTGACAGCTTTATACAAACATTTGTCTTCGGGGTTTATACTTTTCACTCAAACTTCCTTAAACTATATTAGAAGAGCAAGTATGATGCAATCTTGTGGACAACGAGACAGAATTGGAAGCTTGTATTTAAAAAGAAAACCAGAAAAAGCAAAGAAAGACAAACTGGATGGGAAAATATTCCAAGTAAAGTTATAAGGCCATTGTTCTCTTGTGATTTTTGGCAGTTCATAATCTCAAATGATTCTTCATCCTTGTCTTTTGGGAATCTATTCTATGATCAATTTCACCAGGGTTTTCTTGCCAGGAGTATTGGTGTGTTAAAAAGTAAGAATTCACTTCGTGTTTTGAACACATTCTGTTTCTCTCATCTAAGGATTAATTTATCATTAATTAATATGTGTGTGTGTATGCATTTTTTTTCCTCCAGTACTAGTATGCTAATACAAGAATATTCTTTTCTAGGAACCAAAGCCAAAGATACTTTCTGATGTGTAGGAAGCTACACTCCCATGTGTGATTTACTGTCTTCTCTGTCAAAGACAGGAGAAGCTAACTTTTTATTAATTTGAAATACTAGAGGAACACTGGCTCCGAGGTTGGTCTGCTTTGTGGACAAGACAGCAGAAATTATGGCAACTCACTTGGGCATGTCCCAGTGGATATTGGAGGGAGCCAGGGCCTCCTGGCCTGCCATGGGTTTTTCTGGACACTTCCAGGGCTTGGCAGCTCTTGCACTTTGCTGAGAGCTGCTCACATGCAAAGGTCAAGCGCATGCAAAGGCCAAGTGCAATGCTGCACAGGGAATTTATGGAGTCTTTTCCAGCAAGTAGCTAAATTAGCCTCTTCCCCTCTCACAGGCCTGTGTATTGCATCTTTTCTAAACAGGTAAAATCTCTTGTATTAACAATGCTCCTTGGGGAGCATTTTTCCCCTGCTACCCTTTTACATCATATCCTCTTCTGGGCTGAAAGGCCACACAGTAATTAAACGCAGAGAGTGACCTCCACAGGGAAAGGCTCTGGAATATTTTTATATTTAATTTCTGGAGATATAAAAAAGGCATTTTCACGTGGTAGTTTGCTCCTAAAACTAACATTTATCCATAAGTGATACACGCACTGAGTTTCTGAGAAACTACTTCTATGCTGGCTTTCAGTAAGTGTCAATATATGATTTATATTTCTTTTGGAGTGAGATACTGTGTCTGACTCTCCCAACACATAAGAAAATATTGCCATCTTTTGCTCCATGCAGGAAGTGCAGCTGCTTCCTCCGGGTCCTCTTCAGTTTTCATTGCCCTCTGCACACCTCTGCTGTTACAATGACTCATTTGTTTTCAGAAAAGCTGGGCTACTTCTGTTTCACACTAGAAAACTTCATTTCAATGAACTTACATGGTGAAATGTTGAAACAAGCATAATGTTTTTATTTTGCAGTGCTGAGGTTGGTTAAAGATTAACAGGAATTATGTGATTGAGCATACGGTGTTTTTTTAAATTTTTAGAGGTTCATTGTTGGGGCAGCTGCTGAGAAAAATAACAGTGCATTAATGCTGTCACTGTTACATAAAAATCCTTGGCTCATATCTTGATGCTATGGCCTGAGGTGACTGTTGTGGAAGCTGTTTAGAATTTGTAGTTGAGAAAAACATGAAAAACTGATAGCCCTATTCCAGTCTTATTCCAACATGTTCTCCCTCTAAACTTCTAATACCTTTGTCTAAGAAAGGCTTTTATATTTTTGTTCTTTCTTTTTCTTCACACAGATACTTAGGATTATAATTTAGTCTTGTGATGCCCCCCCAAAAAATAACCAAAGCAAAAAATTCCACACAGAACAAAAATTCTCCAATTCCAAATAAAATTTATGGTGCCTATGCCCTTCTACTTTATTCCCAGTTTGTTCCTATTAGTTTGCACACTTCTAATTTCTCAGGTCAAGTATTCTTGTTTTACAAATAAAAGCCACACTCAAGTATTACATCTTATATGGAGGGCTAGAGAAATTTTGCTGCATTTAGGAAGGCTGTGGGGCTTTCAAACTTAATCATCTGTATTTGAAACTGCTTCTGAATTCTTGTAGACATGCATCTTATGTGACAGGAGAGGGAGCAAAGTCATGTTCACCAGAGGAAGCACAAATCTATGATCAGTGCAGGTTTACTCGTTCTCTCAAAAGTACTTCTTACTTTTATTCTGATTCTGACTCTCTACGTCATTCTCATCCTTACCTTTCCTGTTCTTTCTCAGTCTTCTCATAGTTCCCAATTCCAAACCGTATCTCATTTCACTCTCACCACTTTTGATCTATAACTTCTTGAAAAACTTCTTGAAATCACAAATAGTTCAGCACTGATGCCAGCTTGGACTTGTTATGCTTTGTTCATAATATATTATTTCCAAAAGGGGCAAGGCTTGCTCACAAATGTGGACAGCACAGTCTCATCACAGTGTCCACAAGACTTTGATTTCCAAAGGCTGAAGTGATGGCTGCTCATCTAAGACCAGCAAAAACAGGCTTCCTGTTGTGGTTTGTCCATTGGGTTCTGGATTTCAGCAGCACCAAGCAAGGCCATGTAGGGATGTTGGCCTCCTTAGGTTGAAGTTAGGCTTTGTGCATGTAGTAGTGCCTGTTGAAGTGCCATGATACACCAATGTGTATCTGACTTGTAAGTATTTTACATTTTCTTTCTTGTGCCAGAATCTATAGATCACAGAGTTCCAGATTTCTTACATATCATATTCTAATTGGTCTTCTGTGTTCTCATTCTTTTGTCTTCTGTTTGCTCCTCCAGCTCCATATTTAATTTTTTTCTTCCTCAAAAGTAGAACACCTGCTCACAGAAAGTCTGGCTGTACTTGCCTTGTACTTCTGCAGCTAACTATGAATACATAGCTGTCACCAAAGCCTTCTTTGCTACCTTTTTAAAGGGTTTGCCACAAAACATTGCTAGGGTGTTGGCAAAAACAAACTTTTATTATGTAAAAATCAGTATGAGTCTTAGTTTTTGAAGGCACTCTGATAGTTTTGAGTATTTATCCCACTTTACATCCTCCAGAATATTTTCTGAACTTTTAAGATGTGGTTTTCACTGTACCTTTCTTACTCAGTCTCTATCCTGATTCTGAGACAGAGGAACTAGTAATATGACAGGATTATTCTGTGTGTATATTGTGAAATTTGTATCTATTTTAGCCACCTTTCTGATGCATTTTCCTGTTTTTTTTTGCTGTGCCTCTACCGTGTTGATATCTCTACCTTCTCTCTTATTGATGCTATGGGGATTATACATCTATTTAAAAGAGGGCTGCTTTTATACCAAGTGCTGTGCACAGATTTACACCACAATCTGAACAGTTTTACACCACAATCTGAACAGTTTTGTTCACTTGCAGAGGAACAACTGTGAAAGAAAAGCCCATTCTGCAGCCAGGGCAAATAAGAGGCAGACAGGAAATGTAAGATAGCACATCTGAGTTGTGGTGGACATCAGTGACAAGTGGTGTCCCTCAGGGATCCGTTCTGGGATGTATCTGTGGCTGTGTATGATGGATGGGTGGATGAAGTGTTATGGAATATCTTCATCAAGGACATGGACAAAGGGGTTGAGTGTCCGCAAGCAAATTTGCATATGACACCAAGGTGAGAGTGCAGCTGACACTCCTGAAGGATGGGATGCCACCCAGAGGGACCTGGACGAGCTGAAGAGGTGGGCCCATGGGAATCTCCTGTGGTTTAACAAGACCAAGTGCTGGTGCTGCACCTGGGTCAGGGCAGCCCCTGGTATCAATCCAGGCTGGGGATGAGCAGACCCAGAGCAGCCCCGGGGAGAAGGACCTGGGCTGCAGGAGGGTGAGAGTCTGGACACGAGCCAGCAATGTGCACCTGGAGCCCAGAGAGCCAATCCCATCCTGGGCTGCCCCCAGAGCAGTGTGAGAGCAGGTGGGGAGGGGATCCTGCCCCTCTGCTCTGCTCTGCCCAGACTCACCTGGAGCTCTGCATCCAGCTCCAGGCTCCCAGCACAGGAAGGACAGGGACCTGTGGGAGTGAGTCCAGAGGAGACCACCAAGACTGGAGGGATGGAGCACCTCTCCTATGAGAACAGGCTGAGAGAGTTGGGATTGTTCAGCCTGGAAAGGAGAAGGCTTTGGGGTCACCACATTGTGGCCTTCCAGTATCTGAAGGGAGCCTGTGAGAGAGATGGAGAGGGACTTTTAATGGGCATGTAGTGACAGAGCAAGGGGCAAGGCTTTACAATGAAAAAGAGTAGCTTTATACTAGATTTAGGGGGAAATTCTTTGCTGTGTGAATGGTGAGACCCTGGCACAGGTTGCCCAGAGAAGCTGTAGCTGCCCCATTCATGGAAGTGTTTAAAGCCAGACTGGATGGAGCTCTGAGCAACCTGGTCTAGTGGAAGGAGTCCCTGCCCACGGCAGGGGAGTTGGAACTAGATGTTCTTAAAGGTCCCTTCCAACCCAGGCCATTCTGTAATTCTATGATTTGTACCATAGCTGCTTAGAAGTCAGTATTCTGCCTTTTTGCTTTTATCAAATTATAAATAGGTTTTCTCAGAATATATGAGAGTGCAGATGTTTCATAAGCATTAAAAATTCTTTTTAGCAATTATTTTTCTTGCTTAGATGTTATGAAATAAAGAATTTCCTTAATCATAAGCTGAATTTTAACATTTCCTTCAGAAGATTTATTTTTCTACAGTGAAGAAGGCCATGTTCTTTGGCCCAAGGTATAAGATTTATTTTTCTGCCAATCATCAGTAAAGTTGCATCATTTACTTAATATTTTTTTACCCTTGAATGTAATTATTTATTGTCTTAGAAGTGACACACAAAGAATATTGACTTACTAATTTAATACAGATACTGTTAATGACTAAACTTTTCAGATCTCAACATCTTGCAAGTTTTTAGCCCAGTACCTAGTCAGTAATTTCACAAAAAATTAGGAACTCAGCCGTACAGAGGATGATAGAGATACTTGGATAAGTCAGATTCAGGGACTTATATTTAAAATGCAATTAAGCCTAGAAAACTCAAAAGACAACATTTATGATCTGTTTTTTCCATTATCCCTCACCATCATTGCTGCAGGAAGGAAACAGAGCATTTCCCTGACAGAAGATTTCAGATCAGGCATGGTGTGACAACATTTTTAGCCTTTCTCAAACTCTTGCTTCTGCTGGCTTAATGCTGCTGAGGTGCCCAAGGAAGTTATCAAGGAAAAAGACCTAACCTAAAATATGTAAATACAAAAAAAAAATAAAAAAATGCACACAGGCTAAAAAAACTCAAGCCAGCAGACCTGCCATGACAGGAAAATGTCACTGTTGTGGTTTAGAGAATAGTCCTACAGCAGCTGGAGCATTGAAAAATGGTCAGAATTTGGTGATGGCAGACCAGTGGAGGAATGACCTCAACTATATCCTTAAGTTTTGATCCTGCTCATATTCTGTGTACTTCTTTTTCCCTTGATGTGTAGGTGGATCCCATGCCTGAAACTGGAGTCAAAGCAACACAAGAGACAAGGAGGCCTATTTTAAGTAACTTTATAAAAAAAGAAAATTCAGCAACTTAACAAAGAAAATGACAAAAAAGTCAAATGACTCCAGAATCCTTGGAAGTCAGAGGTGCAGCAGCTAGAACAATTCATTAATGCTCCATGCAGGAAAGACCTGAATTATTTTAAGAGCACTGTATTTGCATTTTAGATATAGCAGAATGAACTAATTATGAAATGTATGCATCGAAGATTTCAATTTCAGGCTTGACTTTACTTTGGAGATTAATTTTTTACTTTATCATTTTTGCAGGCAGTTCAATGGACAGCCTTATTTGAATGCTACTCATTGTTCAGTGATGTATGAAGTGTATTTAATCAATGTGAAGAAAGTAATATTAAACTATTATCAGAAGCATCAAATGTTCCAAAAAATCTCAAAAGGAAGGTCAAAAGGTAACATTTCTGCTAACAATATGAGAAATAATATATTTACCTTATTCATTACATACAAGTTTTTATGGCACATGCATTATCTTTTTCACAGAAAATGACGATGTAAAATGCGGAGGGTTAGCCCCTTGATTAAAATATCATATGTAGAGTTGATCAAGTAAGATTTTGATGTTCGTGAAAAGATTTAAATAACTGTTTTAGAGTTGATGTGCACTTTAAACTATTTGCTGCCAAAACCTGTGACAGAACAGTTCTTGTGCTCATCATTAAATTGCTCCAGATGGGATTTCAGTCCCTGCCCAACCTTCTACAAGCATTTCCACAATAGGTGCCACAGGTAAAATATGTTACACATAAGGCCAGAACTCTCTCAATTCCACTGCAGGCTCGTCCCCAGCCTGGTGGGTTAACTCAGTGTGGAGGGCACACAAAGCCATCTGGAAAAGTGGATGCTCAAAGGAACCAGAGCTATACAAGTTTGGACTGGAAACATTCATTTTCCATATTCACTGCTTCACACTCATGGATCATGTAAAAAATAATGGTGTAAGAAATATATATATCTATAAAAAGTCCTCCTGAGTCTATGCAGCTTGCACTTTCTATGTCAAAGAGGACTTCAGGTCTAGCTCAGAAGTCCAGAAGTTCCTTCTGAAATGAACAGAAGGGATTTGAAGGAAGAGATCATGTCAATGCAAACCACTGACATGGTAAGATATGTTTAAAGAGTAATTTTCAATGTCTGTTTGAATTAAGAAATGAATTCATTGCATAGGGAAAATGTGGTGACCTGCACTGTGGTTTTTAGAGTAAGCTACCAATTAAATTATGGAAAACTGATTTTTTTTCCTAGCTTAAGGTGTACTCAAAGTTAACTGCGATGAAAGAAATTAATTTTATACACTGCTAAAATGAATTACTGTGCCCTTGCTCTCTTTTTACCACACTTGTGATATCTCTTCCAGTAATAGCTGATAGCCTTGCTTTTGTCTCTTCCTTCGTGGCATCAGCCTTGCATTTTCAGAGGCATAAAGCAGTAAGACTTGTTGACTGGGGACTTCTCTAGTGAACAGGCTATTAAGGATGAGCAGCACTTCAAGTGGCTAGTAAAAGTGCTTTCAGTGAATGAGCAAAGCATTACTGTAATTTCATGGATTTGTTGAAACAAACCCTCTCAGTTTCTGCTTTGTCTTATCAGCACCTTGCAGAGAAGTGTATATTTAAAGTTAACCTCACACAAGTGTACTGTAAATGTTTATAGAGAGCAATGGCATCCACTGTGCAAGCGCACAAAGGAAAATACTCCCAGCTTCTCAGCCTTGAAAGCAATGAACGTGCCAGACCATCTGAAGTTTCAAAACAAGTATTCCACAGGACCTGTGACATCTTACATGTGACCTTCATTCTGCAAATGCCTTTTAAACATCACTACCATCACAATGGCTCCCTTGGCTTGCAGAAATCAAGCATAACTAAGTCTTTGCAGGAGTAGGATTTTACTGTCTTGCAGAATACTTTGCCTTCTAATTTTATGATCAGAGGTTGACTGTAGACCATCCCTGGTGGAAAGTACTATTAGAAATGCACCCAGCTATTTCAAAGTTTTTGGTGTGACTGGCACTGTCCTTCCTCTTCAATGACTGTTGAGCACATATAAATTAATACTATCCCCCCTTTTCTTCTCTCATGTAATTTTTTAATCTCTGTTTCAATAAATGTATTGAAAGGTAAGGGCTACTAAAACTACAAAGCCTGACAGATAACAGTCTCTTACTAAAGCAGACAATTTTTGCTTCAATTCTTGATTAATTATTTTATTGAGCAAGGTTAATCTATTAAGCTTAGGTTTAATACACTGGTAAAGTTTTATAATTTAAAGTCCAATTATGTCACCCTAAACCACTCCGAGTCACAATTACCTGTTATCAGTTGCAACAAGTGGTCTTCATGTGGTTAAGAATGGAGTTATATACTTTAAAGACAGTAAAACCATTGTTGCTGTAATTTAAGATTATTTGGTATATTAAAGAAACCCCACACCTAAAGCTGTTACATGCAAATAAGCACGACAGATGTGAAAGGATATCTGTGGGCCAAACTGATCCCGTGCAAGAAAGTACTTTTTTTTTTTTTTTTTACTTTATGTGATTTACAGGTGAGCATTATTGAAATAAGCAATGGATAAAAGCTTCTCTAAAAATCCAAACTCTCAGTATCATGCTGTCATGGAAATAGCAGCCTCTGAAGCTTGGTGTTTCAGCATTAAAGGTCAACAGAGCAAATTTTAAAGTTTCATTGTATTTTCTGTGATTTTTCGTAACCAAAGAGTACTTTCATTTATTCCTTTTCCAATGGCAACCTTTATTCTGTCTGCACAGAATATTAAACCTGCTCTACATTGTTAAATTTAGCATAAATGAAACTAACTATCATCAATGCTGCTTCCTGTGATGCATTTACTACATTGAATTCTCCGTTTGGGGGTATGGATGGCATGTAAATTACTTTGTTCCACAAGGAATTTTCTCCTTTGGAATGTGTCTGCTGGCCAGGTTTCATTGTCCCTTCATGCTTGTTCCCTCACAGCCATGTGAAAATACAGATAAGTCTTAGAAAAGGACAATGGAAGACAATTATTAAGTAGATAAAGTAAATTACTTCCATTCTTTCACCAGACGCATTGTGAAACTGCAGGTCTGGATGTTGAAGATTGAATGCTGAAGGTTGAAATCTGCATTATGTGCTGAGGGAGATGTTCAGATGCAGTTTCCACAGATGGAGGACATGACCTGATTCTACAGCTGGTCACGTGCACTTGAACTTCCAGGAACAGGTGTCCCGTTTTGATCCAGGTCTACCATTCGAGCTGTGATCTTTGAGTTTCGTTTTAAAGAGCTACTTGATTTTACAGCTCTCTGAGATGGGAGAATATACTAAGATAAATGTTGCTGTGTGGCATAGCAAATGTTAAAGGAAGTGTTCAGTATTACAATGTATGGCAAATAAAATGATCAGTTGGTATCTGTTATCAGCTGGGATATCACCAATCATAACTTAAAAATATCATAATGCACTTTAACTACAGAACTGATTTAAAAGAGTCCCCCCACTTTCTCAGATGCACAAATGTAGAACTGATCCCTTCATGAAAGCTTACCAAAATTTGTGCATGTGTCTAAATTATTATTTGATTTATTACTTGAATGACTTAATAGATTGTTCCACTACTTATGTCTTATGATGTCAGCTGTACTGTCCACTTCCACAGAGATTCAGCAGATTAAATTTTCACTGCAGGTTCTTTGCGATACAGATCTTAGGTTCAGAAGAGTTCATTGGGTGTTAGATGTACTTTTATGACTCACCCTAGATCACCTTGGAATCCTGGAATCAGGCAGAAGTGGAGCCATGTTTTTCTTTGAGATATAAGTTTCTTATTAATAATGGTTCTTTGTCTTCCAGGAGTTTTTCTGAAATTCTACAGGTTTGAAGAGTCTCATTTTTCTTCTCCCAAATATAATTAAGATAAATAAGAGTTTCAGTTAAATCTTCAGAAATTTAAGGTCTTCAAATCAGGATATATTTTATCTGTAACACAGACAAATCTTTTAAAGAAGGTATTAGAAAGACATAGATAAATAAACAGAGATAGTCGAATTATCAGGTTAATTTAACTTCTCCTGTTTCAAAAAACCCCAAACTCTACTATGGGATCTCAAGGAAACATCAATTACAATACTTTCAGTGAGTGAATATCATAGAAAAACTAAAGACCGCCCCATAGAGTTGCTGTGGCATTTACATGGGATGGAGAGGTCAAGAAATGTCCTCAGAACGCCAAAAAAGAACATTGCAGCAGTACAGATCAGACAGAACAATTGTCAGATGCTCTACTCTACTAAGAAGCATCTACAGCTTTTGAACAACTTAGGTATAAAAAAGGAGTGAGATTTGGTGGATGTAATTTATTTCTTTAGTTTTGCTTTAGCAAATAGATTTCGTTTTACTATATTTTCTGTTTTCTAATATCACAGTTAGAAGCCAAGGTCAGAATAACACAACTAGGACAACTGCTTCTAGAGAAGTAAAAGAAATCTGCTGTGGAAGCAGAAATAAATGATTGGAAAAATATGAATTTAGTTATCCTATTAATTTTCAATTGAATGTGATCAAATATCTTTGCAAAATTCAAATCAAGAGATTTGTTACTTTCGCAAGAAATTAAAGTCAAAAATTGAAATAAATGTAAAAGCTAGCCCACAGAAAAGATCACTAAAATGCTAAAAAAGAATATAAAGGTTACTAAAGAATTAAATAAATTTGCATGTGACAGTAGTTCAGTTCTCTTCAGCAGTTTAAATATTGCTAACAGCCAAATAAACATGAACCATATAGAAATAAAGTTTTTCAACAATAAAAATAGTCTGTCTACAGAAGGACAACAGAAATACAGGCCTTCAGGGGTTATTTTGTGTACATTGGATATATTCAACCCTCTTTGATATATCTGGTGGTTCTTGATAGCAATATACAGTTGTACATTATTGTACTGCAGGCTCTAGTCTGATGGACAGGAATCACCCATGTGAGGTTATGGATAGTGACCTATATCGTGTGGATTTAGTGCTTCAGTTCATTGGTTTAGCACTTGACTTTTACAGAATAATCCTTTGAAATCATTGAAAATTAGATGTAGAAACATCTTTTAAAACACCAGCAGCATCCAAGCCATGATCCTGCATGCAGCATCCGGCTGAGCATCTTAGTTTTAATGCAGATGGCCAAAATGAGGCCCCAGATCACCAACTGCAGTACTAAATAATTTCTCCTTTCTGCAGAGGAGTCCATTCATGGAAGTGTGATTTAGGAAGCTGTTTGAAACACTCACTGATGTTTTCTTAGAGCCTGTGGCATTGTCAGTCCCTGGTTTGACAAACTGCTGACATATAACTCCTATGTCCCTTACACCTTCACTTACATCAGCTAGAGGCTACAGCCTTTGGTCTAGGAATACTTGAGAGCTCTGGTGACAAAGTGCAGGGGAAGGAGGTGTTTATCTGGGATACAGTTGTTTGGGTGGAGAAGCAGTGACTCTCCCAGGTGACAGAAATGCAAGGCCTAGCCTGCCTTCTGTCACAGGATTTTAATATATGTACTTTAGGTTCCAACATACAAAACCACAGAGACAGAGGCTTTAAAGAGTTGGGTTGTTGGAGACCAGCCAAGCTGTGATGCTGGAGATGTTCCCTATAGGAAGGAGGAGTCACATGGTTAGAAGACATTCCTATAATTATTATCTCAAACATACTCTGGGAAAAAAAGTGACATTTTACTTTACGTCCCTTGAAAGGGGAACGTAAGGGTGTCTGACCCAGCCGTTTCATTTCAGGAAACTAGAGCTGCCTCCTCTGCTCAGACAGAATGAAGACTAATCCATGTGCCATTTCCTGACAATCTTACAGAAATCCGAAGGTCCACATGACAACACAGTGAAACTCAGATATTTAAATGTACCTTGCAAGTTATTTGAACCATCTATACAGCAATTTTTAGTTTATGCTCAACTTGATATCTAATTTTTTAATGTATTTTCTTTGTGTAGAAGATGCAGGAAAGTACTTAATACAACACTTCACTTTTATATGATAGATCCAAACAATGCTCAAAGTCTGAACTTAATGAGAAAAAATTAGTAAAGTACTACTCTAATCATGACTTATTTAACCTATTATAATTCATAGCAAATAATTATACCCCTAATCTTGATTTAAGTTGTTAATGTCTGAATTTATAAGGTGTCCTACAAAACTGGTGAGATGTGACTATCATATCTGAGCAAGATTAGATAAATTAGATAACCAGCTCATAATCAGAAAACAACATGGGTTTCAAATTATCCAAAGAGAGAAAAGTGGGTTAGATAAATAATTCAATTATGATGGTTGTTATAACTTCCACAATTAAAAAAAAAATTAAAATTGCAGTACACCTGCCAAAAAACACCACAAAAAGTTTAGTCTGGTTTTGAGTCCTTTAAAGCACTGTATCATCATGAAACACGTTCCACTTGTTTCTTACACGAAAATCCAGAGTCTGATGGGGTGTCTCTAGATGCACAAGAAATCCACACAAACTCCGTCAGTCACACTTTTATCCATCTCTAATTCCCTAAAAAAGAGCAAGTTGATTTCTTTTGCTAGTTCAATACACGGAAACAAGACTGAATTTTGTAATGAGAATTTATACCAAGAGTTTAAAAGAGCAAAACTTACTGCAGATAGAAGTCACTGCTTGTCTGTTGTTTCTGGAATTATTGCAAAATACTATTTCCTGAGCTGGGAAGTTATGTTTCCCAGATGCTTTATTCATATAGGGCTGAATTCTATTTCACAGTAATTTTCTTCCAGTTTTGAGGAGGTAATGTAAACAGCACTGAATTTGCAATTATTTTTTAAGTAGGTATTGGAGCAAAAGCTGTAGAAAAAGAAACTATACTTATTTCACTGTTAGAAAGCTGTTGTGGTATAATCCTGTCAGTTTAAATTCCTTGAATTAATTTATGCATTGCCCCCCTTTATCCTGTCTCAGGGCACTGCCTGTAATGTATCAGCCACTCACTGATTTACAGACTTGGTCAATTGGAAATTAATCCTTGACCCGGACATTCGACAGTCATGAGGGGTCTCTGTGGCTCAGGGAAGCTCCTGCCAAGTTTTTTGTGCTATTTATTATTGATGACCATAATAATTAACAATAATGAACATATTAATGATTGTATACCAAAAGGTCTTAGCAGAAAACCCTGAGTGGCAAATGTCAACACCTGGTGAACTTTTATGGCCAATTTATAAACTTGGTGTGTCACAAATGAAATGTTGACCTACTTTAAACTGTAATGAAATAATGACTGAAGGAGTAGCTGTTTACACGAAGAACAAATTTATATTATTACAGAATCTTTGGGGTTTGCAGTGTCCCTACCACGGAGGGTTTAGCAGCCCAATTCCTTGCTGGCAGCACTAGATGGAGATAGTGACTCACACAAAGCTTCCTGACAGATGCTTCTCTCTCTGCTGAACCAGCCACTGCCAGAGAACAAGGTTTCTTTTAGCGTATTCAGTTTATTACAGATTGCACAGTTAGAGTTTGGGGTTTTTTTTTATTTTTTTTTAGTAGTCATTACAAAAAAAAGTGAAATAAAATTATTCATGCTTTAAGTAGCCGGCAGGTCTTCCTGGCTCTCTTTCACACAAATGTATGTATATGCAAATCACAAAACTCCAGGCAAACTCTAAGCAAAGTATCAGAATTTTATTTCCAGGCTTAGTATATGTGAAATTTATTTAGCAACAGTAACACTGATCATGTTTTTATTTGACCCATAAGAAAAACCCCTACCCCTACTTTGTAATTGAGTGTTCTTTTGAAATTCCTGGGAATAAACAAAACAAACAAACAAAAATCTATAAATGCTAGTTTACTTTCCCTACAGGAAGTCAATATATTGATCTTATCAGGGTGTATTTAATTGTCCTTACCACAGAACAGCCTCCCAATTAGCAGCTGGACAAAGCTCTCACATGCCAGTCAGGAACACTGATGGACATCTCACATCCCATCCCTCATTTTTGATTTCCCAAGAACTAGTTTTGGATAGATGAAGGCTGCTAAAAGAGAAAATTCAGCAGGGAAAGATAACTGCATGTAACTAAACAACTGCCAAGAGAGTAGTGTGCAGATATTTTGGGTTAAATTTTCAAAAGTGGCTCGTGATTTAAGGAGGTATATGGCATCAGTGTGAGACAACATGTAATTAGCAGAAAGGAACTACACAGTACAGCCTGCAAATCTGACATGTGTGAATTATTAAAAGCTTAGAAGTCAGGTGTATAGTGAGTCCTTTTATTTAGGCTGCTGTTTAAGACAAAAGCAGCTGGAGTTCTTGTGCTGGTGCACAATCTCCCAATTGTCTGAAAGATGGGACCTCCTGGCAGTGACATTGTTTTGACTTAAAAATCATTTAAACACACTGAACTGGAGTGTGAGCTAATTTCCCAATGGCAATCAAACTTCAAATTCTGAATTTGGCTGAACCTAGCTGTAGCTGACTGCAGTCTCTGCAGCCACGTTGGAACAATGCATCCAAAATGATTCTCTTGCAAACATCTGCTCCAGTTAGCTGAGCCCTGGTAGGCACTTGGCAAATTGCAGTAGCAGGCTGCTGATGTTGATCACAAACTGGCTGGAATTAATATAGCCTGGCCTGATTTATTTGCATTTCTTTGCACTATTGCACCTTTCAAAGGGTAAAAGGAAGAGAGGTATTAATACTGTAGAATACTGCACTTCTACTGTGCTGGTGGAAATGGGTCTGACTTTTGATCAACAAGAGAAAGATGAATTGGCTTCACCTGAGAGCCTTTGGAGGTGCCTGGTTCTCTCTAAGATCTAAATGTACTAAAATTTGCTGATTGGTATGACAGAGAGCACATCCAAACTGAAAAAACCCACAGGATTGTTTCTCAAAGCAAACAGGACATGGTGCCATGGTGTGCAGCTGTTCTGCAGCTTTATTGTCTGCTAAGAGGGGCAAAAGAGCTGGGCAGGCTGCTTGAGGGCTGGAAAGTCAGTGGCTGAGGTTTGAACTCCTGATAATCACTCACCAAAATTAATATCATTTACAGCTGGAAGTAAGGAACTTCTGTATGGTGTCCAGCTGAATCCATCTCCGTATTCATGATTTAATAAGCATTACGAGATTTTCTGGCTATTTTGGAACTGAGAAAACTCCGGTAAGTTTTAATGTATTTTTTTTTTGTTCTTGTTGTCTTTAAGACATACTATCACTACTGACATGTAACCTGAAAAACAAATACCTAAGCATACCTGATTACGTGAAAGGGACCAAAGAAGACTTCTGAAGGTCCTACTCAGGGCACAGAGAACTTGTGTTTATAGTTTGTGACAGTTTGTACAGGAAAAAAACCAAAATATCCTTCCGGAGTCTTTCACTACCAGTTTATTTCAATCTTCAGTTTCTGACAAACAAACAAGAACAACCACAAAATAGCTAGGAGACAGCTAGGTTTCTCTCTTAGTTCTATTTTTTTTCAATGGCTCACTCATTTTTTGTGTTATTAGACAAGTTATTAGTAAAAAGGTAGTTACAGACTACAGACTGAGTAGTTTGGGAGAAACAAATAGACACCTATATTCAGCCACCCCTTTCTACTGAGTGGTTACTTATATTTGAGCAACTACCGTGTATTTGTAATTCTCACTGATTTTGCATTAGCAGAGTCTCTGTTAGAGCAGGCAGTTTGCGGGGGGGTTTTAGCTTGTTTCTGAATTCTGGCTATTCCTGATGCATTCACAGTACCTTGCTTTACTGCCTTTCCCAAGAAGAGGGGGTAATTACATGCAATCTCTCTTCCGGGTAAAAAGAAACTTCCACCAGTGCTGGGTACGTATATTAACAACAACCAGGGGAAAAGGGGGGATAAAAGACCATCAAAGATTCCATGATAGGCTATGAAGAGTATCAGGGTAGCCACATGCTTTGGACTTGATTTTGGTAACAGGAGAATGAATTTCTGAGCATTGCTTTTCCCTTGGTAATTTGAGCTTAAGCACTCTGAATAAGACACATGTATGACCTTTTGGTATGATGAACTCTTAAACTTTTTAAACAGCCCTGCTTCTTTTCCATATTTTCTAAGAAGGCTTCAGTTACAGAAGGACAGAATTTCTTCTTGTGTGGAGAGTCAAACATGAAATAAAGGATTAAATCTTAGGGTACTGAAAAGAGACTCTTACATCTTCTATTAAAAAACCAACTATATTCTTTCTAGTGCTGCAATGAAGAGCAAGATGCAGTGCTGGATATAATTTGAATATGATACTGTATATTATAATTACTTTGGGGAACCGAAAGCAGCCCAATCTGCATGTCTGTAATAAACATGTATAAATACAAATTTAACAGATTAGGACTTGTTATTGCCAAGGACTAAAGCTGTTTTGGAGTTACTCACTTTGTACGTGGCAATAGACACTTTGTCTTTAGATTCTTTGTGTTTTAACACAGACTAAAGTTTCCAAATCTTGGTACTTAAAATTGCACTCTGAATTCTGTAAGAGAAGAATAATCAGATTTTCAAAGAGTCTTTAGTGAGGAGCCTAGAAGTCAGCAGAACTGTCCCTTTTTGTCTTAGGCTTGAAAAAATAGACTATCTGAAGGTAACTCTATTAAATAAAACTGTTGAAATTATCTATGCTATGTCTAATATTTATAAAAAATAGCAATTTCATGAAATCTGATGGAAAATAATACTTCCCTTCCACTTGCAAGCCATAGTATTTTCCACAGATCTGGTGTTATGCCGTTTATAAATGTTTCTCCAAGTAAGCTAATATAGACTCTGTGTGCAAGGGTTAAGGAAAAAGGAAAGGAAAAAAATTACCTTTTACATGTATAGAAAATCTTTAGGGAAGGTCATCTGAGATTTTCCTTTTACTTTGTGCCATAGGAGTTAGCTTTCATTGGAGCAGTCCAGACTGCTGAGGGAGAGATGCAGTTTATAAGGCTGGGGTGGGGAGGCCACTCAAAGAGGTCATGATGAACCCCCTTCTGCAAGGCTGAAAGGAGGTACCAGTGAGAGCTGCCAGAGTCTGGAACACCAACCCACTACTGTGCTGCATGGAGTTCACCTGCTTTTGCCTGCAGATTATCTCCAGAGTACATCTGTAAGCAGCTCTGATATCCATAAACATTTAAGAGTTAAAGGTAGTGGGGAGTATGGGATGGGACAGGGGCATGGTTGGGCAGTGTGTAGGAATAAGGTGAGGGCTGCGACCCGGTGCAGCATAAGAGAAGGATTTGCATGTCCACGAGACCAGCAGGACAGAAAGAGTTTAAGGGCTCAAATGAAATACATGAGAAACAAGGGTACGACAACAGTGCCAACATTGGCGGCTGTAAACACGAACAGAGGATTGCAGTCCTAAAAAATCCCCAGTCCTCCAGTTAGAGGGTAAATTCCCACCCATACAATACCTGCAGACCCTTCAGATAATACCCAAAGGCACTGTCCATATTCTCACCTGTGCTATCAGATGCTCTACAAGCCTCCTTCATCAGCCATGCATTCCCATACAGTGTCCTTTACAGTACCTAAATACAATTACTCACAGCCAAAATTGCGATTACCCTACATTTTCAGAAGGTAAATAATATGTACCCTTACTGAAATATTTGCTGAGCTGAAACAGCTGACAAAATTGTTCTTGATCTCAGTGTAGCCAATTCTGAAACATGGACTTCAAGAACAAAAGAAAAAAAAATAAAATATATTATTCTAGCTATAAGTAGAATCACTGCTCTGCATTTAAAACCGTGTAAAAAGTCAGATGTAGTTCTGTGAAATGATGAAACGTGGTTCTTTTAATTTGTATTATATACATTTTTTAATGTACTGGGACAGTAAATGAAAGGGACAAAGGCATGTGAATTACAGTTGGGCCGTGTCCCTGATAAATCACGAAAGCAACTACTGTCAGATCTCTCTAAAAAACAAAAACAAAACAAAAAAAAAAATTAAAGAGAAAAAAAAATTTAACCTATACTATTTATTATACTAATATTCACAGCTCTCCAATTCAGGCCTAATAAATGGCTTTTAAAATTTATCCTCTCAGCTCAGGCTCAGACTGCATTGCTGAAACACTGCATTCCAGCCCTTAGAGATCTAATGCACTGATCTAATGCACTGTGGCTGACCTATTACAGATGATTATAAATTACAGAAGTCCTTGTGTTGCTATAATTTTCTAGAGATTGCTTCTTAAAGGCAGAGGTTGAAAAAAAAATGAAAGGAAAGGAGTGTAAATAGTGTAAATAACCATTTCTTTCTCTGTGCCGAATTTAGCTCAGTTAGAAATACAAATTTGGAGCCATAACCACTGCAAACAATTTATTTACTCTCTTATTTGAAATTTACACCATGAAGCAGAAGCAAGTTTAGTTCTTTGATATAAAAGTACAATAGAGGGTGTTTTCTGCGTTGCCCACTCTTAGGGGATTTGGCAATTTTTATGCAATATCTGTATTTCAGTTACACTTATATGAAATGAGGAAAATCATTCCCTTCCTTTAGAGAGATGAGAAATTCATTATGGATTATGAGATACTATTATGTGACAGCAATGTCATGCAAAGATGCAGTTTGGAAAAATAAAAAAACCTACAAAATTTGTATTCTGAATTGTTACTTACTTTATTTTTGTTGGGTAAATTATTTGCAGGTTTAGAGTGCATTTGAAAATTAATAGCAATGTTCTTTTGTGTTATTTTATGCAGTCCTAGAGACCAAAGGAGCCTTGGGAATTAATTGCAGCCTTCTAATAAACACAATGGTGTAATGACGTATTTAACATTACTGGTTTTTGTTTGATTCCAAATAAATTGCCAATTTTTTTTCTGCTGTGATACTAAAACAATTACCATTTTGAAAAAGGATAATTAATCTACAATTTTTTCACATTAGATCATATATCTCTAAAGAGTGCCCACAGATTTGATGGTCTTCAGCTGCTGTGTATTTATTTTTCATTTTTTCTGGTGATGTACCGCCCCATCAGTGCTGACATTTAAATGAGTGAGTATTCAACACAAATGTGATCGTTTGTGTAGCATCCAACATGGCACCATACTGAGATGATTGCTTCTGGGAGCCATCCATGGGTTCCCGAATAGGGGGGAAAAGCCAGGCAAAATTTTATCAATTTACATTTTTCTGTGATTAATTTTTATGCAAATAAGGGCCCGACCGTGCTCCCATCTCACCTGAATCATGCGGATCATCAAAGACAAATTGAGCATCACTTATTTAAAAAATAGGCTTTAAACTACTCTACAGCTGTGTTGGAAAATGCTAAGAGTGGGGCATGAACTTTTCTAATGTAACAGGAAAAGATAAGAAAATGCTTCTCTTTGCATTTTTGTCCACACTGTGATAAACATGAGTCTTAACAAAATCCTAAAAATTGTCTTTGTTTTATATTCCTTATGCCCTTGTAAGCATTTGACGATGGGAATGCTACATTAGGGGATTCTTCCAATTTCGAAATAAAAACAAATGGACTTGCAAAAATACATTGCTTAGTGACGAAAAAAAATTATATTGGTTAGCACACTCAATGTACAGATACTATTTACATTTTTAGATACGATCCAGGAAATCATCTAGTGGTATACTGCAGTGGTAAGGGCCTTATATTAATGCTAAAGCTGTTAAGGCACACAAAAAGGTAAGTTCTGTTTACAAGTGAACACATTCTGTACATTGTTGTACACATCCATCTATATTTATCTACAGAATAATTGCATAAAACTGGATATTGACACTTTGTTGAACAACAGGCATTGAAAAAAATTTAGGATGAGAAGGTTACACTGATGGGCATTTTATAATTATTATATTATATTAATATTACAGTACTAATATTGAAGTATACATGTGTGAAGAGCTATTCTTATTTCTTTTTTAAAAATTGTATTTCTCTTTTTTTAGGAAATGGACAAAAGTGTTTCTTTATGGCATTAAGGAATAAGGCAATACTATCAGCCACAACTGTAATTTTTTATAGCTGTAAGATTGGTCACACTCAGGAATATGAACACTTGTGCCTCTAATTTTCACTTGAAATTTGAATCCAGGTGTAAGAACGTGTTCTCATGAAGAGCATTCTCTTATAAAGAAGCTGAATTTTGCAAAGGCAATTTTCTCTTCAGAACCATGTTCTGAAAATTGTAATGTGTAATGCCAGTTCAGAGACTCATTTTACAAGTCTTTCCTCAAATCCATATGCCTAAAGCTAATCTCAGAGGAGTAAATGTGATGTGTAATAGAAGAACGACAGTCTTTATCAGTTAGAGGTGGAAAAACAGAGATGCAGGTATCAGATGATCTTGTGGCATTGGAGCAAACACAGCCCCGTATGAATTGCACACATCAAAGCTGTGATTTTACAGGTTCGATTAACCCACAGCTTAATGAGTTACTTTTCATTAAGCTGCACAGCTGAATGTGTATTTCTGCCTGCCCAAACAGAATCGGTGCTTGCAGACATGGCCAGTTCCGTGCTGAGCCCTTCCCCTGGAATGTTTCATGTTAAACCACGACACATGAGGTCAGAACTGCAGCAAAACCACCAAGGATCCCCGTGCTGGTCTCAACAAACCCAGAGCTCTGACTGGTTGCCAGCCCTCAGCCAAGACCTGCTGCTCCTGAATATCTCAGACATATGTAGCCCATAGGGGTTGATGTCTGTAAATTCATTCCTCGTCTCGCCCGGTTATGATTTTTGAGAACAACTGTGGCAAGTTTGGGGATACCAAATAGCTTGACTATATAAATGATACAATTAATCTATTCAGGAAAAAAAAAAAAATTGTGAAACTAAAAGTGTGAGGAGTGAAGACAGTTAATTATTAAATAAACCCCCAACCAACCACCTGACATTTCCCTCAAAAAATGGTGTTAAAGAAAATCAGTTTATAAAGAGAACAAAACATGTTTTAAATATTGCTAGATCATTTGACTTATTTAGAATCCTCCTAAATGGAACCAAGTTTAAAATAGTTACTAGTCACTGTCCTTCAACAAGCTTTAGCATCTTCTGTAGAAAGTACCCTCTATGATTGCCTTAATACAGAAATACAGTAAGAGATCTATCAAGCCCTCCTTCTCTATATGACAAGTTTCCACTCTGTCACAGATATCTATATAATTTTTTCACAAGCTACAGTCATCATGTCCTACTGGAATAGTTCTGCTTTTATAATAAGTAACAGAAGAAAAAACTACCATGTAACAGCTTTCAATGAGGATTCTGAATCAGCTGAAAATGTTGAAAGTGATGTTCTGGTATTTAATTTCAATCACCACAATGATCTTACGGCATATGAGAGGCATAAAGAGATTATTTTATGAGCTGTGGGCACACATTTGAAGATGGGAAATGTTGTTTACTAGCACATGATCACACAGGACAGGTTTCAGGGAAAGGAGTGAATGATTTACAGAACACCATATATGTGCATCACCCCTCCTCAAAGACCACGAGCTGGTACTTCCTTTGCCATATGAATGCAAACCGTGCTGAAACCAAACAAAAATTAGCATTTGTATAAAACAAATGCCTGTATTTGCAGTTACAACAAAATACTGAGAACAGGAGGAAGCAAAAATCTTGTCAGCCTAATGATTTCAGCCTTAAAAAGAAGTACCTATGCGTCCTTTAATTTAAAAATTTAAACCAAGCAAGACACATACGTAAAAAACATTACATACACACACACAGAGATATATATATAACCACACACGTAGATATTTCCTACACAAACACATATGGCTCACAAAGTCCCTTTTTCAACAACTTAGGAAGCAGACAAGGAGCTGTTAAAAGGTGCTTTAAGGCACCCCCAGAGCTGTCAGCTGAGGTGATTCCAACGTTCTCAGCTGTAGATCAGATTCAGTTTCCCCTCTAAGGTAGCTCCTCCCTCACAGTGCCAAACTGGCCCCCCTTGGCTCAGAGTGATGCTTTCAGCTGCAGAATGGGCACAAGAGGGTGGCCAGAGTGCAGCTTTGAAAAAACACATAAATTTTCTGAAAGTGCAAGACAGAGGTATTACTGAGAGTAATTTAAAAGAGCAAAAGAAAAGGAACTGATCAAGGCTACACTGGTGCTGTGCCACACCCCTCCTTGCAGAAGTCAGGTGGCAAGTTGCTCCATTTTTGCTGCTGAGGTACCAACCTTTGGCTTGAGGCCCATGTTCTAAAACCACAATGCTCAGAGGGAAACGCTGCATGGAAGACAACAACAGACTTTGCTTTCTGGGTATGAGCGTAGTGACCCAGAAGCAGAGAACTGAACTTAAATGTCCTTAAAATATCTTTTACGCTGGTGGATGTTCAGAAAAGTACCTTTTATTGAGGTTTTATGTGCAGAAAAGAAAAAATGGTTGTCACAGAAATGAAAGATTTTGAAACCGAGGTACAATATTTGCTGGAGAAAACCAGAAATCATTTGGAAATGGAATGGTATGAATCAGGCAAGAAAAAAAAAAAAAAAAAAAAGAAAAAAAAAAAGAGAGAAATTGCATGTAATTCTCACAGAAGTATATATTAAATATATATTTGGTAATAAAATTTCTGCTTTTACATATTTTCCTGAACCCTAGTGCTATTACCTGGAATCTTAAATGTTTATTTTCATGGAACTACTAATATTTGTCAGATGTTGTATGTACAGATATTACCATAGGCTCAACCAAGCAAGTGACATGAAAATAACGAGAGATGGCTGCGGCTGCTAGAACAAACTTGTCACAGCTCTTTTGTAATCTCCAAGTGATTTTTTTGTTTGGTACCCACATTGCAAAATTATGAAAAAAATCATCATGCTTTCGTTCATAACTTTCCAATGAACTGGAGGAAACTTTACTTTGAAATGTTCTCTATCTCCTTAAATCTACCAGGAACAACAATGGATTCCCACCTGTGGGCATTATTATTCCTGCAGTGCCAAGCTGAAACAGAGACATAGTTTAGCCCTGATTCCAACGTGGGTCCTCACTTAGCTTACACCTTGCATCTTCTGTTTAAAGATACTACATAAACACTGCTAGGGAGTAGAGCAAAGAGAACATGAATACTGAAATTAAAAGTTTCTGTTTGTATGACCAGATAATTTACATGTTGTGTCCATCATCCTGTTATTATAGTAACATATCCTGAACGCCTCGAGCTGTATTGGAGGTCTGTTATTATTATGTGACAAAGACGAGGACACACCCCACCATCACCTAAAACATGTTTGTCAGATCTATCTAGAATATAATCCAGATTCTTTAGTTAAGTGCACTTGATCTGAACTGACCTTTGAACTCCTGATGCAGTGCTTCCAAAATCCCCTCCGTGATGATGCTTTGTCAAGTTCTTTGGATTTTCCAAATGCAGACTCACAGTTAGAGCTCAAAGGGATGTTATTTAACATATGTCATTACCCACCACTTTCCTTACCTTTTGTTAGAATTGGAATATTTTAAAAGACAACAGAGTATTCTAACCCCACCAAAGATGTGTCCAAAGAGGGGGAAACAAGGCTCATGAAGGGTCTAGAAAACAAGTCCTGTGAGGAAAAGCTGCAGGAGCTGGGTTTGTTTAGTCTGGAGAAGAGAGGGACCTGAGCCTGCCTGACAAGTCTCTCCTGCCATGCCTGCAGAGAGAGGACCCAAGGAAATGGCCTTAGACAGGGGAGAGTCAAAATCCTTATGAGGAAAAAGTTTTCACTGTCGGGGTAGTCAGGTGCTGGAACAGGTTTCCCAAGGACTTTGTTTCCTGCTAGCTTTCAATGAATCATTTTAGTGTATCTTTGTTTCAGCTTTTCCCTCTGTAAAAACAAAGTACTACCTTGATTTATAAAGTTCTCTGCAGTTGTAGGGAAAAAAAGTTCTGTTGAAAGCTAAATATTACTGTCAAAATATCAGGAAGATGAAATTAGTATTCATAATATGACAGAAATATTTTCTTTGAAATGAAGGAGACAGATGCTAATAAATAGCAGAGAGCTCCGTGCCTGTATTAAAAAATGGAGTGATACTGAGAAGCAATGTCAAAAGAAGTAGGCATTTATATTTTTCCGCATATTTACTTCTAACTATGGTCCATATTTAATAATGTTGCCCAGAAATTACATATTAAAAAATATTGGTGCAATAGATCTCTAAGTCATATTAAGGGGAAGAAAATCAAAAGTGGGGAAAGCTTTTAATTAGTCCAGAGTAAACAAAACCAAACTGAGTTTTAGTATTTCCTCTTTTTCCATTTAGCAGCCTAATGGATGTCCCTGCTACTGACGCTACTAGCATCATTGAAAAGTAAAGCTGCTGTGATGAATGGGACACAATATTGCAGGAGCTGTGTATGAATTGGGTTGTTTTTTATTGTTGGTTGTTTGTTTTTCCTTCTTGTTGTTGTTGTTTATTATTTTTAAAATATTATCTCCCTATATTCATCTTCTTTTTTGTCTGGTCTTATGTTTTTTCACTCTCCCTGAGTTTTTAGTTCTGTTCTCTTTACCCTTCTTTTACTCAGTTCTTGCAAACTGATTTTAAGTTCAGGATGAACTTCTGAAACTTCTGAATCCATCGTGGTTGAGCTTCTTAGAAATGAGTTATTCTAGAAGCAGCATCCACAGAAGCACACGTACTTATTGCAGCCTGGTTGTTTGGAATATTTTTCTCTACTCACAAACCACAGCTATCACACCACTCCGCTGCCAGTGCCACAGTTCAGAGCACAGCGAGAAGTCAGTACAGATTAACACCCTCCCAAGTTTCCCACTGACTTAAGATGAGCCTTGGCTCCCACGTGCCCAAGTCACCTTTTGAAAATGCTCCTTGAGTCCTAAGGATCTTAGCAAATGTCATCTACTGTCTTAAAAGGAAATCAAACTTTTTTCATTTTATTATTCTGATGTAATTTATTTGGTCTGATCCCTACATAGCACCATCTAGAGATCTGTTTGGATCTTCACTGTGGCACATCCAAACCCTCAATCACCCCAAAATATTAAGTGAAAAGGATAACTCAGCTCAGCTCTCAAATACAAAAATTAACACTAGATAATAAAGTTAGGAATATTTTCATGACACTTTAATCTGAGGAACTTATTTTTAAGATAAGGCACTTGCTCTGACATTACTTATGCAAACCCAGTGGCATTTTGTTCATTCAAATGAAAATGAAAAGAGGAAAAGTACCCAAATGATGGCTCACGTAAGATTACTCTGATAAAGGGCAGCAGTGTAGTATGGAAGAAATGTGATTTTTCTTTTTCATGTCATAAACCTCACTGTTGTTAATGATGAGGACATGGTCTATGAAAGTCTGATATTTAAAAACACCATAGCAACACTTCCATCCATCAAGTCCCACAGCAGACAGTGGTTTCTGCGGAAGAAATTCAACTGCAAGCAGTTAGGGAATGATTTTCCTCTCCATCTTTATTAGTTAGGGGTGGTCTACACCTTCACTGATGATGTATCAGTTGTTACATCAATCTCCTGCTCACCTGTTAAATAAATTTTAAGAATTGTCACAATGATCATCTTCTTTTCTTGATAAATTTCTACTTTAAAAAAATGTGGTGCTGCAAGAAATTCAAACCTACAGCAACAGATCAAATCCTTCTAAAAATCCAGATTTTGTCTCCTGCTTTTCCACCAGCCTACCACTAGCAATTCTGTTAGTTGTGACAATTTATTAAAATCAAAATAAATCCCAGGCATACATACACTTACTCTTAACTTCATACAGCTGTTGTCTTAATATGTGATGAAGGTATTCAAATATTAAAAACTGTCTTTTCTTCTAGTTAGGTTTCTTTTTTTTTAAGTTTGGTCCAAGAAGGCCTCTCTGAGTAACATTCAGGGTTGGGAGTGTGTAGGGGATGCTTTAAATATGCAAATTGTCAGACTGCTGGCAAAGCCCACGTGGGGCAACAAAATCACCAGGGCAGGAGTCTAAGGACATAATCACCAGTTCTCTCCCATGAATGTGTGCTCCATCAGATGTAAGAGCAGAAACACTGGCTATTCAGATTTCATATAGAGGTTAACTCTCCCAAAAAAATCTATGTCTTTGGTGTAATTTGAAAAAAAGGACGACAACATTTTATTCTCAGTAGCTAAAAAACTATTTCCCCTTGAAAAAGAAGAACAACAAACACCAGCAAACTCTTTTGCAATTTAAAAGCTTCTGTCTGTGCACATTACTCTTTCACAGAAAAAAAAAAAAGATATATATATATAAAAAAATCTCTGTTTTGCTCTGTACACAAGGCTGCAACTAATTACAAGAAGAGACAGATGCTGAGTAGCCTTAAGGCTTTCCCTGCCACCACAGTGAGTCTGTGCACTAGTCAACAAGCAGGTAGTGAGTGAACTCAAATGTTATCTGACAAGGCAGCAGATCCCATCACCTAGGGTTAGAATACAGACAAGCAACTCCGTGTTCAAAAGTAAAGACAGAAAAATTTCAAGCAGATTGTTTCTGACAGAAATCATATCACAGCCGCACTTCCTGACAAAGTCTCCACGAATGAAACTATACACTTTCTGTTTTCCATCTTCCCCTTTAAGAAACAGCCAGGATTTCAAAGGTACATTGAAGGTGACAGCTCAGTGCACAGTGCTTAGCAAGTGCTTCTACGCTTGTTTTCTCTTTGGAAGTATGAGGGAACCTCCACTGCTTATGTGTGGGGGAGCAGAGGAGTGCCCCACTTTTTCCTAACTCGTTCTTTGTTTCCTAAACATTTCAGGCTTGCTCACAGGTATGAAATGTCAGTTTTCACAACATAAAATCCTGGCATGCAAAAAGTTCACATCTCCACCTGGAAGTTTTAAAGAAATTGCACCACCCTAGAAAGGAAAGTTAGCAGAATGATAAAACCTGGCTAAAATGGCCAATATTGTTGTCCCTGAAAGGCAAACATAATCTCCTAGCTGAATCCTAGCAGGGAATTGTTTATTAGTTTTGAAACAGAATTTTTGCTCATCCTTCACAATAAGCACGATCTCCATTCATTTTTGAGTGTTAAAAATCCTTGCAAAGTAACAGATTTGAACAGTTTTCCTGCTTTCCTCCCAGAAAGGATTGAGTTCATCTAGATTGATTTGGCTGTTTCACTGTGAGTAATGTCAAAACAAGACAGGAGAAATACAGTGCTCAATGAAGCACAACAGATTTTATGTACATGGGTTCGAGCAGTGCTGTGGATTTTGACCTGCAAGCTGGGCATTTGCTCCCAATGGCCCGTGAAAACCCCTGAGGAAGTTTTTGGGCTCTACTCACTAGCATTACTAATACCGCTTTCTTTTGCTGAAGACGAGTATTTGCCAACCTTAAAAATTAAACGGAGGATGTGAGGCACACTTGCTTACCCTGTGGTATCTTTAAGACACCGAAGGTGAATGAGGCATTTTTTCCCTAAATATTCCTTTCAGCAGAATGGGGAATACACACTCCTGATTACCACAGGTAGGTATGGAAGGCTGTGAGCAGAAGCAAGTAAAGAAG
The DNA here is from genome assembly GCF_009819655.1 of Sylvia atricapilla. NCBI lineage: Eukaryota > Metazoa > Chordata > Aves > Passeriformes > Sylviidae > Sylvia > Sylvia atricapilla. The sequence continues at coordinate 4,547,687 of NC_089145.1, read as the reverse complement.
TGCCAAACATTACAGACAGAACATGGTCACCACCCTGTGTTAAAGTTACTTTGGACTCCAGATTTCTTTTGCATTTCCATTCTTTCCACTAGGAAAGACATTCAGAATTGTTTAATACTGTGAATTTGCAGCACTGATCTCTTTACATGATTAAAATGACTATTGCAGCATATTTCATTTGAGATTATAGGAGAAAACTAGTGGCATGGAATATAGAAAATATGTCTTGTTGGATTCAGTCAATTTTGTAATCAGTGCAGCACACTGATTTCTGTGCAAGATACTGGCTTTAGCCATAATTAAATTTACATGGCTTGGGATGATACCTTCCACAGTGGGACTAGGTATAACTAACATAATATTCAAAATTACATCAGTTTTTAGCAGTCTCTGGTAGATATTTTTGGAGAAATTAGATATTAGAGCTAATAGACCCAATATTACCAGCAGTAGTTCCCAATTATACAGTACTACATTCAATTTGGTTTGTTAAGTCTTTACATCTCATCAGAGAATTTTAAAAGCTGGAGTGCTTTTCTTGTCTTAAAGTAAAATATTTTATAGAAAATGAAATTCTTTGCTAGCAGTAATAATCTGTCCTTACAAGTGTAGTTAACAAGACTGTGGAAGTTTATCCTACTGTAGCTGCTTCTGTTAGCTCCTTGCAAGGTAACATCTCTGCTCACTGCTACAGGAACAGCAGTGTCACACAGTTTATGAACAATTTAAAACCACTTAGACTTTGGGGTCAGTCATGCACATCATGTGTGGATTTGAGCGTCCTCCCTGAGGTTATGAAAGACCTACAGTCCACTTCTCTTTAAAAGAAGTCAGAAAACACCCCCCCAAAAAAAGAGAAAAAGCATCATTTGCAACAGCAGTCTACTCTACCAGGTTATTTCTCCATTTACTCTGACGATCTCTTTGGATCTCTGCTAGGGAAATCAACAAGCAACCTTGAGTTATCTTTAAAAGGGATCTTGAGTTATCTTTGAAAAGGGATTGGGAAGAATAAAAGCTTGGCAGCTTTTGTAGTACTAGAAAATGAACAAGAAAAGTCAGACCTAAAAAGCTAGCCAAAACCTTGATGCTTCCAGACCACTGGGACCTCAAACCTGATATTTATTTCATCCAGGCAGACCCTGGGTTTCAGAACACTTAGACTTTGAACCTTACTATTTAAATGAATGATTGGATGGTAATAATAATAATAATAATAATAATAATAATAATAATAATAATAATAATTTCTCTAATCAAATGAGCTGCCTGGTCTCTGTGAAGTCATTATATCATGAGTTCTCCTTGATCAATGTGATCATCCAGGAAGGCAAGGGTGTTCACAGAAGGGTGAAAACTACCAGAAGTGAAAATTACAAACTGATTACTAAAGAAAGTTAATAATATAACCCAGTGACTCAGTTACTCTGAGGTTGCTCCAGTCTTTCAGCAGGATGAAAAGAAATTACTTCAAGCATTAGCTCTTTTTCCATGTTTCCATTCTGCTCCATGGAACAAAAGCTATTAGTTGATGCCTCCCCAGATGCAGGACCAATTGTTTTAAGGAGCACTGGGGAACTGTACACAGGTAAGTCCTGATGTGTTTAAGAGATGGTCTCCACAATTTTGGGAAGTGCTTTTAAAATTCTTCAGAAACTGTGGCTTCATGACCACTTTATCTGCTTTGTGCCTGCATGAATCTCCAGCTACTTCAAGAACACTTGCTTGATCTTTTGTCTACTTTGATGACCTAAAAGGGCTAACAAGCCTAAAAGAAACTTCTTGGAATCTGTTTATACTAAATTATGTAGGTTTTTCAAAACCAGTCACATAAGAAACTAAATTAAATCAATAAAATTAGTTAAAACATCTGATGAAAAAAGTGTTCACTGCAATCAGAAAGCAGTGGGCAGAATGGTAGATACCTTCTGTTAATAAATTACGGCTGTTTATGAAAATTATAAATTAACAAAATTTTATGAGCATGCAGAAAAAGATATGCATAGATTTTGGGATATGACCTGGATGTTCCTGCAGGACTCCCTGGAACCTGGCAGGCTGTGTTCCACTGCTGCAGCAGGAGGGCTTTGTGGTAGTCATGGCATGACTCCACATGAAGAGGACACTGCACAGCACTCAGTGCTTGGCTCAGAAGTTAACATGCCTCTGGTGCTTTGGAAAAAAACCCCACACCTTACTTCTAAAGTTAGAAATACTAAACTTAACAGTCTGAGTTCCTAAACAACTGATTGGGGAATTCTGAGGAAACAGACTCTGTTGACAGTGAATTAAGGATAAGCAGCTGCCTGAATTCTCTGCCTGGATTGCCTAAGGGTCCAGAACTCATGTTGTCACACAAGCTATAAAGCAACATGAGCAGCACAGGTTCTCAGGAGAGTCCAAAATAAAACTAAAAGTGTATATGTACTCCAAGTGCATATCTGTGCATTGAGAACTTGTTTAAGGATGGCATGTGCCTTTACATGAATGATTCACACAGGGTGTTGTCTCTTCAAATGAAAACATACATGAATTTTCTCTTAATTTGGTGATAAAGCCTTGTTGCAAGGCATAGAATGGCCAGTTAAATGTGTAGCCTATATATATAATTTTAATCATTCTAATTTGTGGAAAAAGCAACCAAACCTGCACGATGGCCTAGAGTATCTTTCTGTCCTGCTACTACTAACTACTAACTAACTAACTACTACTGAAATGATGTGCAATTTCAGTGCAGCTAATGAAACACACTAAGGAGATTTTCTCTCTTTCTTTCTTTCTCTCTGCTGTTTCCAGGTAGCTGTTGCTAGTTAGTCCATACAGTTAAATGATTTCTTGTGCATCAAGTGCTTACAAGGGCAGGAACTTTGTTTTGGTACACATTTGTAAAGTGCTGTGGGTACTTCTGGTCCTTTAAAGAATAAACAACACTAGTATGCTTCATTTAACATGTCTAAAAATATTTTTCCCCCAGGAACAGCATCCAGGCACTCTGTAACTGGCCACAAGGCCAATAAAGTGTGATGCACAGAGACATTGAGGATTGTCTCTCTACATCTCACTGTCCATTGCTATGATCTCTGGCTACTGCTTAAAGCCCTACCACATTGGGAACTGGTTATTCCAGTAATTAATAATCAGTGTTAGGCACTGGTCTTGTACACATCTTGACAAGACAGTACTCATTTTGACATAAAACAGCTACTGAACTTTGCTCTTTTCCTCACTGAGGTCCTTTGCTCAAACAAAACACAGAAACAAAAATTGCTTTTTAGTCCTCAACCTGGTTACTTTAAAAAAAAACCCACATTTTTGTACAGAAAAGGCAAAAAAATCCTACGGAAGGGTATGTGTGTATAAAGGTAAGTGCCTTTACACCTTTCTGACACAGCACATGCAAAAAATCAGCTTTTTAAAGCATACCTTCCCTGGCTCCCTTTGCTTCCCCAGCACTGACAGGATTTGCTGCTGCTGCTGCTGCCAGTTCTCCTCCAGGCTCTGTCCATTGGCAGGGCTGGCTGTTCCTTTCATGGACACAGATTCCCTCCCTGGCCGCTCCTGCAGGACGTTTGATCATCATTGACAGTTGCCCTGCTGCTCTCAGAAATGCCAGGAGGGAGAGCTGAGGGGCAGAAAACTTCCAGATGCAAAGCCATTTCCATAAACGATGGCCACAAATCCTGTCTCTGCAGAAACCCACCAGCAGTGCAGCATTTACAGAACCAACAGAGCTTCTGTGTGAGGAAACCAACATGTTCTAGTTTATCACCAATTTTACATATCAATTGCTTTTGTTAGATATTAGATTTACCTTGTCACTGCTTTTGGTTGGGCATTTTTGGTTTTGTTTGTGTTGTTATTTATTTTTTTAATACACATTTTGTAAGAGTTCTCACTATTGAAACCATGGTTTTTTTAGAAGAAATTTCCTGCCAGTCAGACAGCACCTAGTCAGGTATTTGGAATGACTCAGGTCCCCTTACTTCTTCAGGAAGCACTCTGAAAAAAAAATCCAGCATAACTAAGATGAATGGAGCTGTATAAACATGTTCCAGTTATATAAGGTACATCCCAGCCCCCAAGCCATACGTAGACCTCACAATTTTTCCTAAAGAGAGAAAAGGACAGAAAAATTTCTATTGTTTTTTTTTTTTCTTTGTTTCTTAGAGATTAAATGAGAAGAATTTGTACTCAACACTGGTGAGGCCACACCTCGAGTGCTGTGTCCAGCTCTGGCTGTCTCAGTTTAGGAAGGACACTGAGTGCTGTGTCCAGCTCTGGGTGTCTCAGTTTAGGAAGGACATTGAGACACTTGAGCATGTCCAGAAGAGACAACAAGGGGCTTGGAGCACAAACCCTGTGAGGAACCACTGAGGGAGCTGGGGCTGTTTAGCCAGGAGAAAAGGAGACTCAGAGGTGACCTTATCCCTGTCTACAACTCCCTGAAAGGTGGCTGTGCTCAGCTGGGGTTTGTCTCTTTCTCCAGGCAGCACTGACAGAATGAAAGGACACAGTCTTAAGCTGCACCAAGGGAAATATAATTTGGATATTAGGAAAAGGTTTTTTACAGAAAGAGTGATTAAGTACTGGAATAGCCTGCCCGAGGAGGTGGTGGAGTCACCATCTCTGGATGGATTTAAAAAAAGACTGAATATGGCACTCGATGCCATGGTTTAGTTGAGGTGTTAGGGCTGGGTTGGACTCAATGACCTTGAAAGTCTCTTCCAATCCAGTCATTCTGTGAATTCTGTGAATCATCAAGAGACTTCCCTGAGAGGTCTTTAAAGCTGGACATGGATTGTCCATGAGGAGCAAGGGAAGTGTCTGCTTCAGATGTCCTGGAGCAGATCAGGACATTGCCACATCTGTTTCAACTAGTTTCAAATGGAATGGTACTTCTTAAAAAGGGCAAATCCATACCTATTCTGAGTCTCAGAAGAGCAGTCAGTGATGTGGAGGACAGAAGGGAGAAGTGGAACTAAGAGTGATTTTACCAGGCTTTAGTAGTGGTGTTAGTCAAACTACGGGATATTTTATGTCAGCACAAAGGAGCCGTGGGCAAACCATAATCCTGGGATGCATGTCCTACAGGGTGTAATGGATCTGCCTTGGCTTCTTCAGGATTTTTTGGGACAAGGAAAAACAGTCATGTTACAGGCTCTGTGTCCAATCCTTTTAAATAACATTTCCTAAACTCAATTACTAATTCTTAAAAATGTTCCTAGATTATTCTATTAAAACTTCTATTGACTGAATCAGTATCTAAGAAGCATACCGGGGACAATCTGTCCCACATACTAAGATTATTTGTTCATCCTTGTTTATTTTCCATTATTACGAAGAATTTATCCATCAAACAGCAGATAAATATAAGCATTTGTTTGAAATAAGAATTATTTAAATTTTACACAATTTAACAGGAAAAAAGTACAGCATTAAAACTATTTTCACTAACCTCCAAGAAGAGAAGTTCAAGGCTTTTAGGTGTTTAATGAATTAAGCCTTGGTTTGTTGGTAAATGTGATTTTTAGCCACACTGAAAATTGTTTCTTGGTAATAACAGGTTTTGAACAAAATGTGCTTTTTTTTTTCTTTTCTGCCTCTCATCAACTGTTATTTTGTTTCTCTTCTTCTCCCCAGCTGCTCATGTTATTACTTGCTTAATTTTTCCTGTTTCTCTTTCGATCTTCCCTCTCTCCAGGTGTTTCAATGCTAGATTTCAACTATTCTATTCCTAGTAGATTTCTCTAGGAGGGATTTGTTTCAATTGGATTGCTAGGTTTTATGCACTTACTATTGCTGTTTCAAATTAAAACTATCCTATGAATTCATGATTATTCCTGTTAGAGTAATTTTGGTTGGGTTTTTTGCGGGGTTTTTTTTTGCATAAATACACTTGAGATTAAAGTGTGGTTGAACACAGCTTCATTTGACAGTAAAATATCATCTTTCTATTTATCGATTACCATCTCAAGTAAACATACCATCAACTCACCAAAATCAATATATAGTTGGAATTTACATTTGAAGAATTGCCTGCTGACAAATAACTTTTCTCTCTCTGTATGTGTAAGTTGCAGATGATCTACAGACTGGAAACCATATTCAAGTTAAGTAGTAGAATAAAAACTGCACAAGGTATGTGACAAAGCTTCTTTCTATGAAACATATTTCCTTTTGTAGCAGTAGGAAAATCCATTCAGTGACCAGACCTGGTGGTCTAGCAGAGCTTCTGTTACTTGGAGAGTTCCACTAGTGAAGCCAGACATGGACTGAAATTAAACAATCTGAAATTGCTGTTAGAATTATATGGATAACTATTTCCCATGCCAAATGAGCTCTCAGAGATATGTCAATAACCAACTGTTTATGTAGAAATAATCTGATTTTCTGTTATGCTTCCATTGTATTTTGCCACGTTCTTGCAATGACATATTCACGAAACAACCACTAGAACCTAACATATTCAGTGGTTGAAATATTATCTAGTAGTTAGAGTATTTTTACATCATTGAGAAGAACAGGCACAAGTGTCTGAACCTAGTTTGATTCCTTGTATAGACAGATTGGAGAGCTACAGCGATGGAGAAAAAACCTGAGCAGCATTAAGTTTTCCTCCTTACACTGATTTTATATTTGTACTGTAGGAAATAAAATTTCATTAAAGGAAAAATGTATCTGAGATTTCAGTTTCCTCTACATCTGTTGTTTTTGTAGGTATTACTAAGAAAACTGATGAGTTTCCAGCACCATAAAGGTCTACCAATATCAGCCTGATAATTTCTCCATAAGGTTTTTCAGCTTTGTTTATTGAGGAGTTCCTGTGCCAACACTGAGAAATAAGAGCCTGTGAAAAGTAAGTTCCCAAAGTAGTCTTTAGTTACAGTGCCTTAAATTAACAAAAGATACAACAGATATCTGCTGTGGCCAGACTACATGAATCTTTAAAACTGCACTCAGTGTTATGTGCCCACACACCAGTTCTGCCCATCATTTCTTAGTTCAGAGGGATTCACATGGACTCGTACAGCAAAAGGAACAGCAGGAAAAACTGCCAAAAAAACTTCAGTAGAGGAATCCCCTCGTGGTCTGCCATGGGGCTTCCTCCTCTGGGGAAACAAACTGCCATTATCCTACCTGGGATTCAAATCAAAATCAGATTACACGCTCACTGTATGCAATGTTCAATCTTTTCTCCTCTGCAAGAATTTATAAGACACAGGGTATCCGTTGCCAAAGAGGAGAACGTGTAATGATAACATATTTATGAAACTTAAGTGGTTCAATTATTTTCATCCCAGTAGCTTTATGAGAGAGGTAGAAGTATGAAACTCCATGAAATGATATAACTCAGAAGAATTATTACAATGCTTGTGCATTACTACTAATTCCACCCTATTAGATGATACTATATCTTTTCATAATGAAGATTAAATGCAGCAGAAACCATATAATGGCAGAACTGCTGTAGATCAAATTGGGTCTACCATAAGAAAAATGATCACTGATCCCAAGACGTTATGGAATAGTAAACTTAAATTGTGCTGCTTTTCAAGTTTATGTGACTATGATTATTTAATTTTTCTTTGTGCGAGCTCAAGTGTAGCTGTTATGCGACTACACATGAGAGAACCTGAAATTAATTTGTCTGTATAAGATCAGTGACTGTACAAATTCTTATGAAAACTAACATGGCATGACAATAGTAATTTTGATAAAATTACAGCAAGAACTGCAATTCTCTGCCATCTGGCTGTCTCATCATAACTACTTTGATGTGCTTTTTATTACTTATTTACTTACTTCAACTACTTTAGCAGTTGTTTCAGAGCTTAGAAATGTTAACTGCAGAACAATATTAAAGAAACAGCATTGCCAAAGCTTAATATTAATTCCTTACAGAAGCCTAAAATAATCTTCAATCATCTTTAATTAAAGCCCTAAAAATAACAGATATACTCTAAAACAGATCTACTTTATGAAGCAGACACATTTCATATTTTAAAATGCAAATATGTATCAGTTTTCAGAGTAGTCTGATTAGTTTATTCAAAAGTCTGAATGAACTGCCAGACCCTTTCATCTTCCTAAATAAAACCTTTCAATTACTTTTGGAATTGAGTTACATATTTACTTAATATACGAACACAATTAACAGACTAAAAGAGAAGTATATCTAGGTACATTTTTATAAACAAGGAACCCATTTACTTGAGGTCAGGGTATCAGTACTGTGCATTTCTAATTCAATCATATTTATTCCAAGGCAAATCATCTCTTTGGTGACTTCTTATGAATACTAACTAGCCACCATAATTTATTTCCTTTATAAGGGGTGGAGAGTGGTGGAGAAGGTCAAATGCTGCCTTTATGCTACTACTGCAAATTTGTTTGCTTGGTAAAGGTCCTGATCTGAAAACACAGAACTTTTGTAATTTTATACTGTAATCTTGCAAATTCAGATTTCTGAAATAAACACCTGTATGTCCAAAGCTTAAAGAATCTTTTCCCTTTTCCAGGAGCTATGAATATTTTCCATATCCCTTAGAGAATTATTAGATCATAGCATACAGCATGATTCCAAATGTGTGCACAGGAGGTATCATCTATGACATGGTCATTTAGCACATGTAGATTTTATAGAAATGTTGAACTTCTGAAGTCTAAGGCTAAAAGAAGATATTACAGAATACACAACTACCAAGAGTCACACCACATGGCTGAGAGAGATGTCCCAGTGCTCCTTGAGCTCTGACAGGCTTGGGGCTGTGATCACTTCTTTGGGGAGCCTGTTCTGGGCTGTGAGGGGTGAAATCCTGCTCCCACAAAAGCCACAATGGGCTAACCCCCATGGACCTGGCCTTGCTGTCACCAAGGAACCCAGAAAATCCGCTTCGAAGAGGTGGCCAAACGCTCTCCTGATGTAAAGAGCCAGCTCACTGAGTTAGTTGAGCTCAATGAAACTAGGAATTAATGCCACGATAGGGTTCAAATCTGTATCTTGGGGTCAGGGTAAGGACCTGGAGTGGTGGAACTCCACCAACAATGCTGTGTTTCACCTTCTGTGAGCTCTAAACTTGCAGGAAGTAAAATTTAGAAAAGAAAGAAAGAAAAAACCCCAAAAACAACAAAACCACCAAACACAACAGATAGAGCTGCCATCAGAAACTCCTTGCAGATGGCATAAAATAGCTTAACTATTATTCACTGGGAGCTAATTTCAGTCATTGTTAATACATGCTGGGTAGAAAATTAGTGTCAAACAACAAAATGGCATGATTTTTTAAAAGCATTTGGATTCAAGTTTCAAATAATCTCTGTTAACCAGCATTCAAGTTTCCAGATTCAAATCTCCCCCTTAGAATTACACAGTACCAGCTATTGTTTCAGTTTTAACAAAAAATACGGAGGAAGTTGAACTGTTTAGAGTTACTGTTAGAGTGTAATAATCAGAGTAGTGGAACATATGGCTATATAATACAGTCAGGTATTGATGTAGTGACTGGACATATACAGCATTTTGCTAATTGTTTGCTTATCTGAGTTGTTTTTTGCTGCTGAACAGAGTGGAATGTTTCTACACAGAGGTCTTCCTTTTATTCTGTATTTGATCCCTCCATAGATTTATTAGCTGAGAGCTGCCTGAATAGGCCATGATACTGAAATGATGGAGACAGAACAGGACACGATATCCAGATTTGTTTCCCTGCGTCTGTTCGTTTATTTTTGTAAAAATCTGTCTTCCTTTTTATCTGAACACCTAAAACTTAAAAGGCTATCATTTGCACCATAAATGGGTATATCAGGCAATCTGCAGGTTTATCTTGCAGACAAAAAAAATAGACTCATTGCAAAAATACCTCTCAAAAGCACCAGAGCTATGCTTTGGTAATACCAAATATGAAGATTTAAGCAACACACCTGGATTATATTTTTATTGTGCTTTCAAACTTCAGAGATAAATAACAAGTTGAAACAGGCAGTAATGGAGATATTCTGCACATCCAAGGTGTTAAACAACAGTTTGCATCTGTATATAGTTAAGACTGCAATACTGTTAATTCTACAGGGTTTCCAAGAATTCCAGGGGTTGAGAATTTTTTTAAATTAGAAGGTGAATTGTTTTTTGCTTTTTTTGAAATAATAATGGATTAATTTAAAAAACCCTGTAGGTACTAGTAAGGGTCAAGCATGGTTTGCATAAAACTGGAGATAGGTCCTTGACATTAAATTTTTGCTTTCTGTTACTATAAATTCACTTTCTGTTACTATAAATTAAAGAGCTTTCTGCTTTCCTTTGCACTAACACACATCCCCAAACTTCAACTGCGTTTATAACAGCCTGAATATATAAGACATACAGAAAAAAATGCTAAAGGCAGAGGCCAGTGAAGGGAACTAACAATAGTTTAATCTGTAACTTTCTAAGACCTTTTGAATAAAACACATTTTACATTAATCTTTAACACCAGTATTGTAATTCCATATTAAAACAGCATACTCAAGTCCATGGTCTAAGTGAAGTCTCCACATTGGGCTTTATATTTTCCTCCAAGCTAATTGCAGAAGGATAAATGTTAGTAAGAAAGACAAAAATGTTCTAACTCCAAATAAAATTATCTTTAAAATGAGTTTTTCCTGTGAAAATAATAATTAAATAGCAAAAGCATTCAAATAATTATGCTGGGACAAAACTGTGACTTGGGAGATAATGGATAGAGCCAGCAGGGACTAAAATGTGCAGCATTTCCTGGTAATTTACTCACTGGAAGATTTGAAAATCAGTTTATTCATGGGAGAAAAATAACCTATTGCCACCAGTCCTTGATCACAAAACACATAGAACTTTAAACTCTCAGTGCAATATTGAAAGGGAATAATGTGCGTCTAATCAGCTTTGCCCTTCATAGCAGGTATCACTTTGGCAATCAGGAGCACACTGTGGAAAGCAAAAATAATGGGAAGACAATATTCTGAGTGGGGAAAAATCCAGCCAGCCTACACACTTTGCAAAATCCACAGAAAGACTGTAACCACAGGTGGCTATTTCTGCTGACCTAAAACAATTCTCTAAAACGGTGGCTGTGATGCAGTCGGAACACAAAGGGCATGTTTTCATTTTAACTTATGAATTCTTCTGGAATCCTGAGGTCTGAATAAACTGCACCATCCCAAATAACCCTTCAAGATGCAAAGGCAAGCTCACACCGACAATCCGCAAAGAGGGTGCATGAAATGACTGCCTCTTAGTACTGAAATCCCAAAGAACCATTTTTCTTTACACATCTATATCAGGAATTTTATTCACTTCCACTTGAGAGAAACCTGACAAAATGAAGCAACCTTAGTGAACAGAATGGTAATTTTCATAAAATGCACAGTCAAACTGGTAAAGGCAAAAATCATCTAAATTCTCCAATTTTTACTTCAATTTGAAATAAAATAATGTGAAATACAGTCATTGTGGGTTTCTTATAATAAGACGCATTTTACAGGTACTAACACCAATAAGTAATGTATATGAATTTGCTGGCAATTCTGAACTGCTTGTCTTTCATAGGATTTCTTATGGCTATTTACATTTTCACTCAGTGAAAATCAATTACCTTCCTGCAATAAGCCTCATTTGCTACCTTTGAGTATAATAGAAACACCATTAGGATGATGACATTACCCAAAAGAAGGGCACCACACAGTTGGTAGACATAAATTAAGGACCCTTTCACATATGCATTAGAAATACTGCTGTGACTGAAATATGCATAAAATCTGTATCTATTAGAGCTATTAGCGCGTGCCGGTGATGATTTTGAAGGAGGGAGGGGGAGACTGCGATCCGCTACTTTGACAAAATTATGTATTTCCCCTTTTTTTTTTTTTTTTTTTTCCCTTTTTTTTTTTTTTTTTTCTCGGGATGTGCCACTGATGCAATAAGCAGAGGCCCCCAGCTGAGCTGCATTTGGAAATGCCACTGAGCATTGGCGTGCGCGCTTCACTTGGCTGAGCCGGAGCCGGGCTCTGTCGGAGGCGCAGCGAGCGCGGGCGCGCCCGGCCGCTCCCGCCGCCCTGACCTCCGCTGCTCCGCGGATGTACGCCTGGCTGCGGGCCGCGCTCATGTGGAAAACAGCTCCTGCCCATCAATTCACGGGATTTGGGGACATTTAACTTCCATCAGGGCCGCACAGCCTTATTGATATGGGGAGACTAACTTATTACCCGACGTTAATGGGACTAACGCCGAGGGCTTTGTGTTTGCGTGGGGGTAAGAAACTAATTTAGAGATTCCTCCCTTGGAGTCTGTTAAGCAGAGGAAGCTACTTCTGAACGCAGTGATTTTTTACCTGGGTTCTTATGAGCTTAAGCAAAACAAAATTATTACACAGTATGATGATGCATTATGTATTAAAAGTGTAAAATGCAATTGCCTCCTTCCTACTTCCATACTCATTTGACATACCAATGAGCCCGTTAGGAAAAAGGAAAATATTAAGATGCCGTTTCGCCTACAGAAGGATTGCTGATCATATGTGCCATGTGGTTTTCAACAGAAAAGCTTGTTTCTCTTTTAGACGTATCAAAAACTATTTGGTTCTAGCAGCATTAAGGAGAAAGGCAGGTTTTAAGATTGCTCTCAGCACTCAAAAGTCAGAATAATCTCAGTCCTACAGCAGGCATTCTGCCGACAGTGCTATGAACAGAGTTAAATCCAGCAAACACCCAACATAAATGTAAGAAAACTTGCCTAATTATCAAAGATAAAGGTATTTAATACGCAGAAGGATGACTCAGGACTTCTGGCATTCCATAATGAAAAGGCACAGAAGTCATACAACAGAAGTAAGTAACCTGAGGCTCCTCTGCCTTATAAATTAGTCAGGAAAAGGTGCTTGCTCCAAGGCAAGTGGAGGGGAGAATAATCACATTTGGACATCGTTCTCTGCAGTTCCAAGTTCCCTGTATTTTGAGCTTCCTTCTCCACTGCAGTTCTGTACCCTGACAGATCAGAGAAAAATCCTACATGGAGTGCTTGCTGCTGAGCAAATGGGTATTGTCAAATAAAGTCTCCCTTTGTTTAAAAAAAAACCCTAAAACCCAAACATTAGTACTTTTTGCTTGGCCAGATGTACAAGGGTTTCCCTACATTTGAAAAAAACTGTGCTGAGAATCTTTCAAGGTGTAACTCATAGATCAACAGTAGAGTTAGCAAGATTCTTCAGATTGCCAATGGTAAAAAAAAAGGATTCTCCAAAAATCCAACCTATTTATGCTATTATTTTCATTAAGTTGCCACTAAATCCTGACCCCATCAGAACAAAATGAATGTGGAGTATTTCCTAGGTAATTTCCCTTCTTGTTTATTTCATTTTTCTGTTAGGCACAAAAATAATGTCCATATATGTTTACTACACATTATTTCCAAATAAGCTTGACAGGAACAAGATGTTACTGAGTTCTCAAGGAAAATGCAGTAAGGAATTAAATTTTCTATTTTTTTTTTTCCTAGGAAAAAAAGACTAAATGGATGAAAAAGTAATCTTACATTGTCTACTTACGATGTTATCTATTTACATTAAAATTCTGATTGGCAGAAGAATTCTTGTATGTCTTTGGCGGTTTCTATTGCTGCAATGTACAGTAGAAAATATGCAGAATGGATGTGCCTTCAGATTAATCATTTAGACACTATACATTTCATAAGGATAAAGGTCATAACAGCTGAGTAAATAATTTCCATCAACATTTTAAATAAGATTATAGGATACATAGAATTTTCATTGAAACTAGCTGGGCAAAATCTGTGCAAGGTATTGTGGCATTGTAGGAAATTACTTCTCTGAAGGTAAAAAAATCCTACAGAGGAAAATACAGAAGTTCTTAAAATAAAAAGCAAATAAAAACATCTACCCACCTAGACATTAGATGCCTTTTCCATTATCTTGAGTAGAGGTAATCCTAAAGACCTGTTTCATTTTAAGGACACATATAAGTGCTACATTTATTCAAACCCTCACTGAGGTTTTTTTTGAACATATTTGATCTTTTCCTAAAACACACCTTTGAAGTCCTTAAGAAAGGACATTTTAGCAAAACGTGAAAGGAATGTCGTCTCAGAAGTCAATGTAAGAAATTAGTAAGAATTTGGAATTCCAATAAAATTAACTATTTACTGCAAATTTCTGTATCTAAGTACAAAACCCAAGAACACTAAATACATTGATTTTCTTCTTCAGATAATTACATTCTTCAGGTCTTTATTATATAAATATATGTGAAGAGAAACATTTCATGTTTTCTGGTTAAGGTGTTCTTTTGTATCCAATTATTAGCAATGCTTAATAAATTACTTGATAAATGCCTTAATAACTGATGGGTCTCAGCCTTGAAATTACATAATCTAGCTAGTAATCATTACTTTTCTTGTGAAAATTTATTTCTATATTGGACACTTGGACCTCTGTTTCAAACCTCTATCTATTAAGCTTATTGCAACGCTGTGAAAATCCTCTGCTTTTTCAGTTCCCACAATTCCTCCTCTTGGTACAAACAAAAAACCCCATCTTTTGAGATCTTTGTCAATTATTAGCAACATTGTGTTGCATAGTTCTACTATAGTGTGTCATTTCTCATCTAAGAAAACAGTGCTACAAGTTTTCTGCACAAAGTTACATTGCTACACTTTAAAATCTTTCACTACCCTACTTAATATATATTTTGCCTTTTTAATGTACTTTTTCTGTTTGCTTTAAGCGTTTATATTTTGAAGTACAGTAATTCTAACAGCGTAAAAAATTTGGTCTGTTCTAAGGACGTAAGTCAAATCCTGTAGTGATTTCTATTTTTTGTTTTGATAAGTCTTGCTTGTTCCAAGGTCTTGAATTGAAATCTTTCTCTATATTTACATTTGTATACACTGCCTCTGGGTGAGCAGGTAACTGCACAAGACCCTGTGATCTCTGTGAGATTCTGAGAATCCTCTGTAATTTCATTTCTCATCTCTCTCTCAGATGATAAAAGCTTCTTTGATGGTTTTATCCATCATCCATTGTACACAGTGAAGTACATAAGGCACTACCACTAATATTGTTACTATAACAATCAATACATATAAACTTATTTTGCAAAATTCCCTTAACTAAGGTGCGTTAGCAACCTCTCCTGGCTTACTATTAAGTTGCTTTTTGGTCAAAGGATCATTATACATAGGTATTGGCCAATCTTTACTGGCAAACCACCAGACAGGTTAAAAAAGGCTTTCCTGGGTTCATGTTGGACAGACATATGGTGTCTGAGCCTGCTGCCTTGGCTAAGGCAACTCAAACATTTCTTTTTGGTTGTTCCACAGGCAAATCTGCACTGCAAGAAGCAAGCAAAACTAGCAAGGACCAGCATAACACTCAATTTAGCTCCACACCTTTCATAAGCTATTTTTTTGGCAAAAGGCTTTTCCACATATTTTGACTCACAAATTCTGCTTTTGTATTTTCCCAAATTTATTCAGGTACTGGCCTACTATAGCAAGAAGGGGTAATTTTACCTTTACAAGTTCAGTGATGGAATACACATTTTCTGACTCCATGATGTAACACAATGGATACCACACTTTTCCCAAGAGACCTCTATGAAATCAACAATTCCCACACTTTTCACACTGACATAAAATTTGTGGTTTGCAGGTTTTACAAGTGGAACAAGGAACATCAGGCATGAACCATAATCTCTCTGTTCAGCTCACATCTGCATGCTCATTTCTCTGCTCTTGGAATTGTCCATGTGTTCTTGCAGGTGATATGGCTTCCCATTCTTTGCTGGAACCCACTTAGGTCCTGCACCTGTGCAGACACAAGCATACTCTTTGGCCCACGTTATTAACCAAAATGGACCTACAATTTGTCCTGTCTCAGAGTTTCTACTTAAAACAGGAGGATTTTCTTTCAATGTGGCCTGTGTGTTATTTGAAAAATGCCTAAAAATTGGTGGTTCTGGTTCTGCAAAAGAGCTGTTCAAAAAGTTAAAAACATAAAGCTTTGCTTAACCTCATCTTTGATGTCACTTCTACTGCCCCCTTCTGTTGGTCTAAAATGCATTTTAGAGTGTGATGTGTTCTTTCAAGAATTGCTTGACTTGTGGGAGAGTAGTTTGCTTAAAGTAAACAGAAAAGGTGCCTTAAAAAGCAAAATAGATATTAAGTGGGGTAGTGAAAGATTTTAAAGTGTAGCAATGTAACTTTGTGCAGAAAACTTGTAGCACTGTTGCCTGAGATGAGAAAAGACACACTATAGTAGAACTATGCAACACAATGTTGCTAATAATTGACAAAGATCTCAAAAGATGGGGTTTTTTGTTTGTACCAAGAGGGGGAATTGTGGGAACTGAAAAAGCAGAGGATTTTCACAGCGTTGCAATAAGCTTACATAGATAGAGGTTTGAAACAGAGTTGAATTTTAGGCCTTGAAATATTTCATAGAAAGTTTCTGAGCTGCAAAAAATATAAAACAAGGAACTATTGTATGCTGCAAGGTGTACATGTAATGTTTATTGATTGGCTTAAGTAGATGCCTGTAAGCTTTTAGCATTAGCCTATTGGCTTAAAAGTTTTTAAAAGGCCTTGTAACAAAGAGAACTTTGGCTTCTGTTGTTATGCCGTGAGTTTTACCATCTTTTATGTCTCTACCTTTGCTGAGACTTATAATGAAATAAAAAACTCATGGAACGTCTCTCAGTCGCTCCATCCCATTATTGGAGTTTACATCCAGCACCTTCCCCGTTTCTCCTTCATCCTAACCTCCCATTCCCTGAAGTAGATGAGAATGAGTAAAAATTCTGGCAGATTATGAAATAAACAGTCTAAGAAAACACTAGTTCTACTACAAAAATATTGCAAAGTCCAAAATAAGCATGCTTGGTACTGAAATAAGGGAATAAGGCAAGAAAAAACCCTAGGAATTTAATCTTTCCAAAGAATTTGGAAGAAGAAAATATATCTTATTTTACCCTAATTTAAAGCTATTGGAAGCATTCAAGTGTCTGGCATTATTTGAGTTTAGTGTCACTTCCTGCTGAATGGGAGACAGAACAGAAAATGGAAAGGGACCCATCCTTCTCCACGTCACTGCCACTTTTAAACTTCCATCGGGAGCTCTGCCTGTCCTTATAGCTCAGCCAAACTACCCCACAGAGCAAAGGTAAAATGCAAAAGCAGTCTTGATGCAAGCATCCAGGGTTTCCAGCACTGGATGGAAACTGGATGTTTTCTCTGGGATCCCCCAAGAACCAAATTCACCACCTCCACAACTGCTCTGCGGTACTAGACAAGTTCAGAGCACCAAGGAAAAGGCTGAAGCCTTGGGCTTAATTTTATACTAAATTAACACTAATTTAACACTAAATTCCTGCAATGATCATAAATTGATGCAAAATGTCATCTGCAATCTAGGAAAAATTATTATTTTGGAAAATAAAACCATACAATGAAAGTTAGGAAACTAAGGCTGAATATGAATTCCAATCTTCAGCTCCTTTTATATAACAGATTTTCACCTAACTAATTTGTACTAAGAAAGTTTCTTCCCAGTGATAGACCCCAATGATAAGTTTAGTCCAAATACTTTGATAAGTTAAATGACGCTTCTTCAACTGACATATTTTACTATTTTTCTGGCACTTTAGATGTGCTGGAGGATTCTGATTCCAGGAAATTGTCCTGATAGTCCTGTAAATCTGCTACTGCTCAGTTTGACTGAAGTATTTCCAAAACCCAGCATTGCAGCAGTCCTTTTGAGAGTCATAAAATAGAAAGGAGTGCTTTCTGCAATGTCTCATACTACCCCACTCCTGGCTTCCATTGCACCTTTCTGCATATCACAGCCATCAGTTTTAGTTGAGCTAGATGATGCAGAAATACTATTCTGCAGTGTTTACCAAACTTTATCCTTATTGGAACAAATCTTCATACATAAACAGGAAAAACAACCCCAAAATAAGTTCTTTGTTCTTATGAGGCTTATGCTTCTTTAGAACACATTACTGTGTTTGCTACAGGCTTTGTAACTATTTAACTCCAGCTGTCTGCTGAAGAATCAAATATTGCAATAAAAGAAGGTCCCATGGAAGTCTCACCTGCACAGCAGTGCCAGGACAGCAGACCATAGCTTGGATATTCTTAGAAAAGAAAAATTGGACAAAAATTAAAACACCCCTATGCCACTGTTAAATCCATGACCAGAAGCAGTTCTGGTTCTTGCCGTATGAAAAAGAATGTAGAGTGAAACTAGAATGAAGTATAAAGAAACACAACAAATATGTGCAGTGCTTTCTTAAGAAACTGAGTCGATTATAATTCTTCAGTGTGGAATGGGAAAGCAGAGAGTATGATGGCAGTGAGTGAGCATGGAAAAGAGGTTAAGAGATGACTGCCTGGCTGTTCACTGTGTATTTCAATTTAAGAAGTAGCAGCTCATCAGATGGAGCAAGCTGGTACAGGTTTCAGAACCAAGAAAGGAACAAGTGCCCAGTTAACCCATGGAATAACTTGACATATAATGCTGCAGCTACTTAAGGATTACAAGTTTTGAACAAAGTCACAGTGGGCTTTTAAATTTCTTATGCTAATAAATCCTTGTAATGTTTCATTTCAACAACATGAAGCAAACTGAAATATATATGTTCCAATGCACACAAGTGCAATATTCCTTTGAATTATTTCTGTTGTAGGTTTATCATGCATTAAGCAAAATGTTTCTTAAAAATTCTTTTTAATGGACTGGAATAATCATAATTATCACCATGAAGAGACACCACCACCCCCCCCCCTTCAAAAATCCAAACACATTATCTTCATCTGCCTCAAAACATATGTATACACTGTAGTTCAAGACACTGTCATGGTATGGTTATCTCACATTCAGGGTACTAATAGGATGATGGTAGTTGTTCCTGGGTCAGTGAACAAGCCAAAGCTGCCTAAAGTCAGACTCGAGCTTTGAGAGAAAAGAAAAAGGGGTTTGTCTTTTGTTTTGTTTTGTTTTGTTTCTCTCAGAGGAAAATACAGAGAACTGGTTAGATTTTTCTGGTTCCAGACTGTTTCATCTTTGCGTGCGCTCTGCTTTCTGCCCCAGCATAGCTGTGCTGGTAATATTCTTGCCTCCGGGCCAGGAGGTCAGGGGTTGAAGGACAACATAAAAACTTAGGCTCTAATTCAGTGATGACACAGAGGCACAGCGCTTGTAGGGGAAGAGCAACCACACTGTCAAAGGTGTCTTCTTTGGATGAAACACTGAACAGAGGTCCCTACTGGCAAAGTCAAATGAAAAAGGAATAAAAGCTCCACTGCAAAAAATGTGTTTTAAAAATGACTGCCACAGAGTTCAAAAAGAAAGCTAAAATTCTGGTAGCTTTCTTATTTAGATAACATTTTTTTTTACATCCATCTTCAGTATTTATGGAGGTCTGGCAAAACAAAAATATTTTTATTTTCGGTTTCATTATCAATTCCTATTCCAAAACCTCAACCTTATTTAAATTGATATGGTTTTCATTAACAAAAATTAAGGTATATAACTGAGTATAAAGAAAATTCTATGCTTTTGTTTTTGAAAACAGATTCAAATGGAGTCTTAGTTGTCCCATTCTAAAAATTTTAACTTACCATCTCCATGTTGGCAGTTGGTTATTATTGCCAAGTGTTTCTGCTGGTAAGCAAATAAATTAATCATTTTCAAAGTGGGATGAAAATTATAAAAAAAGAGATCACTAAACTAAGCTTTATCTGAAAGCAAACAACTAGCATTATTTATAATACTAAGGTGAAAGAAAGGAAATTTTAAATAAAATTCCATACTTTAGCAATCAAATAAAAGTGCATCTGAAAGCACAGTTTAATTTTAATTCATTTATAAACAGCTGTGATGATATTAGTCAACAACAACAAAGAAATGTTGAAATTCCTAAAGTTGGGGAAAACCTAATATTATTTTATAGAAGAGAAAGAAACTCAAATTTTTATTCTTAGCTTCATTCCATGTAGCTGCAGCAAATTCTTAAAGATCAAAAAAATAAATTTATTTTAAAAAATATATCTACTCACAAACTATAATTTCTGAGTGGTTTTGTGTGGAAAACTCTTTTGTGCAATACTGTGATAGACACACCAGCATTGAAATGAAAGCAGAAATTAGGCTTTCATCAGTACAGTGTTTTCTTGAGTCTGGAGAGTAATAAAAAAGTACTATTATGTTAACATAAACCTTAAGTTGTTAACCTTCAGTTGTAATAAATGTGTTTGCACTAGGAATACTCTCCTTGTAGGTACAGTTCTCTCATAGAAAGTCATGGTCAGAAAAATGAGATGTGCTAAGGCCAAAGTTTATGCTAACAGAAAAGAAATCCAGTTAATCTAAAGATGTTCTTGAATGCCATTAACAACAATAAAATATTAGCCCAGGTCTACTAAAAAGACCTGCACTGTTTTTATTAAGAGGTTGTACAATTATTTACCAATCCTTACCATCTACCATTCACTCTGAATATCATACAAATGTTTAAGCTCCCATATTGTCCTATGGAAAACTCCTGTTTAAAACTGTTCGTAAGAGTGTTGACCCCAGTTAAGAATACAGAATTTTGGATCCTACATGTTCAAAGGGTGTTTGGAAACCTGACATAAGCTTGAGTAAAAAAGCACTTTCTGTTAAAGCTCTTAAATACCAGAATTGCCTATCAAGCAAACTTAGAGTGTAAAAGAAAAGGCATGTGAGTTGGAGTACAAAAAAAGGGAGTATTTCAGAATGCAAATTTTTGGTATTTCAGAATACAAACTTTTTCCTGGTAAACACCCTTGGAATGAAATACAAGATTCCCCTGGAAATGAGGTGAACCAAGACAATGGAAGTAATTTAGACAGAGGTATACTGCATTAAACAGGTTTGCAAAATAACTGCATACAACTAAATTAATCTCCACCACTGCATTGAGTGGGATAAATTCCTATCAAAAATATTGGAAAGTGCAGACCAGTGTAGTACAAAGGGAGTGATGGGAGCAAATTGAGCAGACGATATTTTTTGGCTGAATGTCAGAAAAAATATTCCTAAGAGAGAAGACGACTATTATACTGCAGAAAAGACACCCCCAAGGGAAGTGATAGAAGTCTCATTCCTTTAGTCCTTTAAAAAGGAATTAGGTAATGCAAAAGATACTGTAGAAAACAGTCCTGTGCTTTTAAAAATATGTTTAATATGACTGCTACACCGTTCTCCTCTCTAATTTCTGCCATTTTAAGAATATGACTGGGGGAGCATAGACCACACATGGCAAGGAGGGAAATCTCAGCCTGCCTTTGGTTTCCCTCCCCTCTCACCTCCCTGTTTCTTGCCATTCACACCCTTTTCCATCATCTACAGATGGCTGGAGGAACAGGGGGCAATCACAAATTACACAATTACAAATTAATCTCTATTATTGCTGCAGAAGCCTTGAGTTGTGCTCCAACAGCACAGAACTAATTTTCTTGTCTGTGGGAGTGGGAAGATTGGCTGTGCATTTGTCAGTTTTATCTTTGTCAGGGTGTTTGTGGGGGTTATGCTCGGTGTAACAAGATAAGTGAGTAAAACAGCATTTCTCAATTTTAATATCCCAAGATTTTCAGTGACATGAGTATTGCTGGCATGAAGCCTTCTTATAAAATTCTTTTGTCACATACTGCATTATAAACCTCTCAGATTCTTCTGTTTCAGTCACTGACACATTTTCTAACCTTTCTTCACTTTAGGTCTCAGAGTTTTCACATACCATCTAAGAAAGAAAGAGAAAGGCAAACCCCATCCCATCTGTTGCATTTAAAAGCTTTATCTCAAAAGAAATTCAGCCCAGCTCCTCAGAGAGTTTCATTGTCACTTCCAGATACACATACTTCACATACTTTTAGCAAGAATAACTATCTAAACTCTAACTATTTTTCAGGTTCATCATGCAAAAACTTCTTTTTCCCTGTAATTTAGGATAAATTCTCATATTTTACCTTCATCAATTAAATTCTATCTGGATAATGAGATATGATTGCTTCAATATATAAGCTAAGAATAAAAACACTTCTCTTTCTCTCTTGTATCACTTTATCCAGAAACAAAGTCTTATTTTGAAAAAAATGCAAACCCAAACACAGAGAAAACACCCCAAATGACACAAATCAAAAAAAAAAAAAAAAAAAAAAAAAAAAAAAAAAAAAAAAAAAAAACCAACCAGCTTGCAAACAAACAGAAACTTGCAAAAAAACCCCTCAGGAGACTGTTTGTCTACTACTCTTAAATTCATTTACTATTTAGTTATTTTGTATTTTGCACATCCCCATCCTTCATAATTAAATCTCTTCAGTATTGTCCATGCCCTCATATAGAGAGGCCATGGAAAATACTGAAGGGATTTAAGGGTGAGGTTGTGTTGGTTTTGAATTTTTTTTATTTGAAAAGAGTTCCCTTTTTTTTTGATGCAAGTAAATAACTTGGTGTTGTCAGTATTGGGTAATGAAGTGCCACAAATGCCAGGACGGGGTGAGGGCAGAAACCCCAATCCTGCAACCTGACTGGCACGAGCTGAGGGGATACAACCCAATATTTATATTTTAATATTTATTTGATCATACTGAGGATGCAACTCACCTCAGACAAGAGTATGGTGAGATGGTTTGTGAGCATAATTCTCTTCCACAGTCACCATGGCAGAAATAGTACATCCCCTTCAATTCTGACAGATCAGTAAGGATTCAGCAGTGCCCTGCTTTATACCTGACTGGGAAACCCTTTTTTTTCTTTTCCATCTGTCTCCTATGCCAACAGGTTAAGCAGTAAAAAAGCATTAACCTTTGTTAACCATAGTTCTGTTTTTAGTGACTCAGTTCCTGCTATGGTCTTGCTTATTCGAGGTCATTAATTCATTCAGTTTGTTTTTATTATCAGCTGATAACAAGCACCTGATAAATAGGTGAACCTGGATGAAGACAGGTCCAAGTTTTCAAGTACAATTTATCTAAAAAGAATTTGCCTGTGTAGCCCTGGTTTGGGTCTGAGAATTTTTGGTTTTCTGAATTTTTTTGCCCAAGGGATTTTCTGTAAACAAGAAAAGTGTTCTTGTAACTGTAAACTTAGTTTACATTCTTTCCCTAGGAGGGACTTCTTGATGTCGCTCTGGTCTGACCAATGTGATTAAAGAGGTTTCTCCTTGTTTTACCAATCAAATTGGTCTGTGTAGAACAGTATATAAGGGAGACACATCCCAAAAATAAAGGAGTCATTTTCAGCCTTCTGAAGTCTTAGGTCGTTGTGGTGTACAACAGCGTCGTGCCTATTTGAAGCTAATTTGAAAGAAAAATACAGTATTTCATACTGTTTAAGGAAATTACCTCTGAACTAGTAAATGTGAACATGATTGGACATTGTACAGAATTATGATGAAAAATTGTTTGAAGGTTGAAAAATATTTGGAGGTTAAAAACTGGACTGCTACTTAATCAAGTCATATTTTAGTTCATGTAGACTTATGCATTTATCTGTGGAGGAATTATATCCCCTCAACATATTAAAAACTGCCATTGAAAGACATTTCCCCTTGTGAAGTTTTTGGAATTTTATAATACCTCAGATTATATCATCATAATTTTTTAATACTGGAAACATTTTAAGTTAGCACTTTTTATGAAAAAATAATTTGTAATCATGTACAAATGTGCCAAATTGTTGTGAAAAAACGTCTTCTTGTAAATTTTTCATTGCAAATTTTCATTATCTTTTTATCCTTCAAAAATGACAGATCAAAGAGACAGCTGTTGCACTTCCTTGGGAATTCAGACTGATTTACACTCTTCCAACCCCTGATATTTTTTAACTGGTGGTTAATGCTGTATTAAGACAATTATAGCAAAATCATAGTCAAAAGCTATTTTAGTGAGTGAGTGAGTGTCCAACCAGCAAATAAAAGTTGCATTTCCCCTTCAAATGCATTATCTATATAACAATCTTAATTCATATAAAGAAATTCTATTTAAATGGATGCTTTTGTTTCCATAATTCCATTGGACCTGCAACTCAAATGAATATTAAAAATCTCTGAAAAAGAAAGGATAGTACTTCCAAATAAAACTGTCAAAATGTGTAAAAGTTGAGGTCCACCATTTCTGCAACTTTTCAACAGTTGTTAATACATCATTATTATTTTTTAATAGTACTTTAGTACAAAAAATAATGCATTTAATTGCCTTAAATGCATACAGATACATGTAAATAGATATGATAGTAGGGCAATTTCTCTGCAAAGAATAAGCAAGTTCTAAGATCTACTGGATGTTTCTCTGGAACTCCACAAGCATCTGTGGCATCGACCCATCTTAAGAGAAATAACAGATTTCACTGAGGTTGAAAAACTCTGACTTTTAGTGCCAAAGTCCTCATTTACTTTTAAGAGAAATAATATTGTATTATTTCAGATTTTGACATTACATTCACCTTCCTCTACAAGTGTTTGTAGAGCTGCCCAGCTCCATGCAGAGCTGTGGGACTGTTGAATTGTCCCACACACTACAGAGAAAAGCCACAAGCTGGAAGGCAGCTGCAATGCTCCCCTGTGCTGTATTAGACAACTGTGCTGTGTTTGCACACCTCCTGTTCATCACAAGGCTTTGCACCACTCTTAAGTAGGAAAGGGCACAGGATTGCACTGGTGAGAAGCAAAAATGGAGCAACAGGACCCACTGTTTTATGCATCCAGTGGCTCCATCAGCTCATAATTAGGCAAGAGATTGTGACCTGTATTCTAGAGCAGGTTGCACACAGCCTTCAAAGGAACCAATTTAGAAATCTGTGTCCTCAGAGGGAAAATATAAATTTATTTTTCATGTGAACACTATTAAAGACAGCTTGAACTTTGGGCATGAATCAGATAAAAAGAATAAGGAAAAAAAGTGCAAATACAAAAAGAGAACATTAACCGCCCAAACCTGCAGTACTAAAAAGATTTCAGTTCCAGCACGATGTTCTTTCAGTCTAGCAAGTGCAGTCCTGAATATTCAACTCTTGCAAAGTAATTTGTACCAACCTACTCCAAGCATACTTCAACTTAAAAGCAATAAGGTATAACAACCATGCAAAAAAACACTTTTTTGAAACAGCTTTCCACTTTTTAAGCAATTTTTTATTCATTCATTTTTCAAAAGTCATGATTTCACCTTGTTCTTGACAATCATCATTCATAAATCAGCTAAGAACCTCATTATGAGAGCAAAGATGCCTTTATTTAACCTGAAAAGTTCCTCATGTAAGCAAAGTTACCCAAGATTCAGCACTGCTGTAACAGGAAAGACATGCAGCTTTTGGTCAATCTGCAATAGTAATTGTTACCTTTAACAGTAAATAAATGGGCAAGGTTGCTGTTTATTTTGTAATATATCATTTAGCCATGAAAAGGCAGCTAGTTTCATTGTATACTGGATTATTTAAAATGCTTTCACCATAAAACTCAGTATTTCATCCAAAATAGTTAAGCAAAACATTGAGATGGAGGGATATCAACAGACACTGAACACTGCTGCAAGTTTTGCAGCTAAGACAGAATGATTATATGAATAGTGGCAACAGATCTTACATGGATTTAGAGAATATTTTCATTTACATCAACCGACTGTTGTATTTTAATTTAATTTCTTGTCTTTAATGATATAAATGCCAAGTAAATCATTAAAAGAAATGTCAGCTCTATCAGTGGCAGCTGCTGTTACTACAGAAAAAGGAGGGGAAGTGTAGGAGCAGGGCAGCCAGCAAAGCCCACAGCGGTCTGCAAAGTCACTAGTGGGAAAACAACAAAGGCCTTTCCATGCAACTAACACAGATGTGCCCATAGCCAAACTGTCAGAAGCAGTTAGGATGACAGCTACTCACAGTTCATTATTTCCTTCTCACAGGTCACTGGGTGACAAGCTGGGTCACCATGCTTTGTCGGCTGCTGCAAACTTCCCCACACCCCCTCAGCCCCCCAGTTCTGATGCCAGTTAAATAAAGGTAAGCTGCTCAAATTAGTAAACTAATGTAAACAAATATCTGCAAATGCGTTCTACAAATGGGAACGTGATGTTTAATATACCTTCATTTTCAGATGGATAGAGGATATTTCCTCTCTGTGACAAGCAGGCAACTGGATTTGTAACTGCAGCAGATACAGCTATTAGAATAATTTTGTCAAGATGTGACTAAAGCAGTTAATGAAAGCTAATTTGTCACCAATTCGAAGTTTTAACCTTTAGAACACTTACATGGCAGATACATCATAAAAAAATCATTGCAACTCAGTGAAAAGATGTTTTTCTAAGAGAAGACTTTCCTCAAATAGAAATCTGAGGGGTTACTTAAGATGAACACAGACTTCTAAAATGCAGAAAATACAGTCTAAAGCACAGTCTTTCTTTTTGGGGTGGGGGTGGGGGGGGGTGGAATGTGTATAGATTTTTAAAATACTCCAGTAATAAATCAGTGCTTCTAATACATTATTATCTGTCTTCATGGAGTAACCAATTTACAATACAGACATAGATCATGGCTTTTACCTATGTTTTATGTGGAGTTCAAAATGAATGAACAGAGTATTAAGAATCAAGGTCAAGCATTTGCTTAGCTGTAACAATGGAAGTGGGAGAACATTTCCACTTCCTTGCGGCTATTCCTTAGTCATTTTCCCTACACTAGCAAGTCTTACAAAAATATAACAACTGAATTTGTCCAAGTGATTCAGAAAAATTAAAATGAAACCAAATGTCCCAGATGGATCTGTCTCAGTAGTCAATATGACAAGGTCATGAAATTCTGACTCAGATCCAAGAGTGCTTGTACCTAGCCTGTACTGAACTTGGAGCATACTTAAATGCAGGTCTGGGTTAGAGAACAAGTATCCAGAAAATTGTGAAACCAAGTTTACTTATAGAAACATACTGATCCAATAAGGTCTTAAACCAAACCTGCATTAAAACAGGTGATTCATTTTAGAAATGTGACCAGTACCTTTTAATGGAACAATTCCCAAATGTACAGCACAAATCTGTTGTAGCTGATGCAAGAGCACTTTCTTATTTTCCTCATTGGGCCCAACATGTGAAATCACAACAATGAGAGAGGTAATTTAAAACACTGCCAGAAGTTGCAGGGGTTACATTTCCACAATGCCTAAATCATTAAGTTATTATCTTGACCCAGCAAAAATAACAATACATCATTTTTAATAAAAGTGTCCATTCCAAATTATTTTCAAGTGAAAGGAGGAAATGTATTAGCCATTTCCCACACATAAACAGTGGGAACGAGAATAAGGATGATAAGGAAATCAGTGGTCATTAGTTAGTTAAGCCATTAGTTCTTGTGCTCTGATGGAAGTACGTAAATCACAGTCACACAGCTCAATGTTCTACCCAACCTTATCCTAAAAGCCAGGATTTCTCAGCATCCTGGATCCTCCATGTCTAGCAACTACCTTGTGTTGGGTTCTGGTCTGTTTGGGACTTGTCACTTTTTCCTCAATGGTATTTGCTGGAATGGATAAGCTTTTCCACCTCTCACATGGAAACTCTGAGAGATTCAGTCAGGTAAATCATGTTTTCCTATCTTATAGGCAGCATGTATTGTGCAAAGTGTTAAAAGTGTGAGATGCATTAAGTAAACAATATTGGAAAGAACACTTATTAAGATGTCTGCAAAGAGACTAAGAACTTGCTAAGACCACTAAGATAAGACACACAAAACCCCCCCCAAAAAAGCAACTTCATTTCATTGTTATCTTTACAGATAGTTATCTAAACACATATCACAGGATAATGTGCAACTTGCCAAATACCGTGCAGGTGAGAAAGGGTTTGAGTGTAGCCTTCAACCAGCAAAAATAAATAAGGAAAGAGTGTCTGGAAGAGTGAAAATTATGCAAACAGACAACCTTGCAATCTAATTAACTGTATTATTTGAAACTTAACTCTATTGTAGTGCTCTCCTTACCCCACCTTATAGAGTAAGGTTTCCTTTGGCTGCTGTGGCTCACTGTGAAAGAGTGGCTGTTCCTCAGAAACCAAACCAAACACTAAGAATGACATCTCTGAAATGCATATTCCTATGAAACAAAGTTGAAAAATATTTAGAGCGGGACTCAATAGCTGGAAGGGAGACACTGGCTGGTATTTGAGACTCTCAGTGTACCCAAAGGATCTGCTTAGTTCTCAGAGATCCATCACAATGCTGGCAGGAGACTTGCAGCACTCCAGTGCAGCTGGATGCCTGGTGATACCCCATTTAATACCTCGAAATTACTCTAAGCACCTGTGTCTGATCAGCTGAGTCTCCCTCTCCCTCCCAGTAAGCCAGTTTTACAAAAATCTACAAACCTGTTGAGCAGGGCCATAAACCAAAAGAGTTTCACAAGAACCAGTTGAACTTTGGAAAAACAGTGACCATAATCTTCACTTTATCAACTCATGCAGCTGGACCAATTGAAACAGTTCTAGAACACAGATATATTTTCCTCTAACGCATAGTTCATACCTCATTTGTGCTTATGGCAATTTTTCACGTTATTTTGTAAAGAAAGGCAGAATTTTTTGCTATTTAGAAATTGAACAGCTTTTCAAATCACAGGAGATAAAATCCTGTCTCCTAATCTTACATCACTTTTCAGTCACTGAAAGGATTCTACAAACTACAGAGTGGGATGTGGCAGCTGTTTAACAGAATACATTAATACTTATCACAGTCTACTGGAAAATTGCAGTAAAGAGAATTTAAATCACTCAGTACCTCCCATAATAGTGGTAACTGCAGAAGTTTTGAATTAGTTATAATTGGTATTTAATGCCAAATATTTCTGACAACAAAATAATGTTGTTTTGGTATTAAATTGTATTTTTCTATCTTTAATTCAAGTTCAAGAAAATGCTGCAGGCTGCAGAAGTCTGCTTTTGAATGATCTTGACCGTAGAGAGCTTTCTAAATCAAGTGTGTTTGTTCGGCAAGAAGAGATTTTTTAGCTTAATAGTTATATCCTGTTATCTGAGGCTAAAAGCATAGACATTTAGTTGAAAATTCCTTTATTCCATGGTACTTGAGTGAAGTTAAAGAGCTTTTAATGACCCTGACATCACATGACATATTTAAAGCACAAAAATCCATACTCGAAGGACAGAGGAGGAAATTACAGTGGTTAAATCCTCACATTACCTTGCAGATGGCATCTTTTGAAAGAGTCAGTACAGTCAACATTAGCAAATGGAGTTTACATTATCAACATACCAGATTATTCACGAGTAGTTTAATAATTTGTTTTTAACATAGCTTTAGAGATATTGGCTTCATCAAATAAAAATCACACTACCTGAAATAGCTACCTGTACCTATGCAGCTCCCCAAAAGCTACTGATGGCCAACACTTTCAAATATCTCAGTCATGTCACAGTCTTCAGGCACATTTTGAAAAACATTTCAGATACAGAACGATTCAATATTCATAAGATAATATTATTAAGGAAACACCTGAAATTGTAGCCCTTGAAGGAGGACCAGAGAAGCCAATCTATGGGTCCTCTAAGGGAAATTCTTCCAAGGGAAGTTACAGTAACTTTGATGAACCAAATCCTCTTGTTGCTTGAATCATCTACAAGTTCCTGTCATTAACTTTAGAAGTTCAACTTTATTCCTGATAGCAAGTGATGCCTTGTGGTCTTTCATCTGAATGGGAGCTCCATTTTTAATATGTTTTCCTCTAAAAATACC
This sequence comes from Sylvia atricapilla, assembly GCF_009819655.1. NCBI lineage: Eukaryota > Metazoa > Chordata > Aves > Passeriformes > Sylviidae > Sylvia > Sylvia atricapilla. The sequence continues at coordinate 4,517,910 of NC_089145.1, read as the reverse complement.
CCAAACCTCAAAGATAACTAGCCAAATGCCATTTGCAAAAGACAGTTTCAGTTATCTAAAGAAAGATCAGGTTTTCTGCCTGCTGCAAGTAGAAGCAATTAAGAACACTACTCTTTACCTTTTATTGAAATTAAAATCCAGTCCTGCATTGAAAGTGACTGTCACTAAGTATTTTGGCTCAGCATGGCTTTCAGGTTTCTAACAAAACCTTTACCATTTAAATTTAAGTCTTCTGCCACAAAATATGTCACAATGTTTATGAAAGTCCTATTTCTTTATGTAATTTGCACCATGTGAGGTTTGTAGATAAAAAATTCAAAAGTAAACTTGCAATTACTATCAAACATCATCCACATCAATCTTCAGAATAATAATAATAATAAAATAATAAAAAAAAGAAGCACATAAATGTCACCCTTTTTTCATTAATTTTGGTCAAAATCCCTGTTTGCTTATCAGCCAGAGGGTTTTTGAGATATTTCAATAATATCCAGGAAATCAATCTTACATGAAACTGAAGGAAAACATCTAATGTCATTGAACAATAAATATCAGTTCTGTCAGTGGCTTACCTTTGAGCTGAGGCCTTAGGATGTTTCTCTTCTAGTTTCCTCACCAGTGCCACTGTCAGCTGTGTAGTCTCCCCCAGGGGATCTGCAGGCATTAAATGGGCGTCCAAAGGTCCTGAAAGTTGTTTCTGATTGGGGTTGCTGACATTTTTTTGCAGAACCTAAGAGATAAAAGTACAACCATGTAATTTATATATTGCTAATTAAAATAATGTGTGTCTACTTTTTCATGCAAGGCTGTTGATTAGCAGAAAATGTCAGAAATACAAATAGCTATGTCAAGATGCATCAAGAAGCACAAATCTAGAGATCTAGTGGTTTCGTGGGGGTTTTTTTGTTTCTCTTCCTTCCTGGAGTTTTTTCACATATAAAATATGAAATTTCAAAAAACTTGTCCTACATGGGCTATAAGCAAAAACTGTTCTGAGACCCAAATATATGTAATTTTTTATTACATAATCCCACATGTAACTATTGTTTGCCTAATATAATATATAAATACCTTATTAAATTAAGAAATTAAATACTTTTTTGTTTTTTAAGGAAATAAGATGATTTCCACACTGATATTTCTCTTTTCAAAACGTGTTTTTGAAAGGACTTTCTCTGACCTGCCTCTGGCTTAATACTGTGACCTCTTCTGCTGAGCTGCTGTCTATCTCCCGACGAGCTGCAGACCAGGCCCCATGGTGAATACAGTTTTCTGTCTGGGTCACCTCCTCTCTTTCATTTAGCTCCTCTAGGTAGGTCAGGACAAACTCAGGGTAAGCCTGTAGGAAAGGACAAAGGCAGAGGAATAATGAAGAAAAACATCGCCTGCATCAGCAGAATCACAACAGTCTAAACACCAGGGAACAATGGGAAAAGTGGCTGTTGATGTGCCAATGTCACAGGAGCTCCTCAATGGACAGAACTCAGTGTTTCACAAAGTTTTCAGGCTTAAATAATGACTTTTCTATATGCACTAAAATGAAAACCCAAGAATTTTTGAATTTTATATATATCAGTTTAAGAATAAAGACCAACAGCTCTCAAAATGAAAATTCTTATAAATACAAAGAAATAAAATATTGTATCCCTGTCTTTTGGTGATATTTGATAAGTTATAGATGACATTTTGGTACATTTCCATGTAGTGCCTTAAAAGAGTTTAAAATGGCATATTTGAAATCAAGACACATCACGTACAGAAAAAGCTTTTCTGATGGTTTTGAAACCTGAGTAAATTTTACTGTTTTAATTCCTCAATTAAGTCAATTTGCCTTATTAATGTTCTTTTGATCCTTGCTTATGTGGCAAAATGCCCCAAATAAAAATACACAGACATTCACAAATTATGATCTGTTGGATTTGAGGCATTAACATCTCATCTACTTAGCCTTGTAAAATCCAGATTTTGTACCATGGAAATGTGTTCAGTGTTATTTCTTTAGCTCAGTCCCTGAAAAGGCAGTCTGGCATTTTCTCAGGTGCTACTTCAACTCAAGCAGTACTCACTCCACTGTGCTTATGATGAAATGGGCAGAAACCTTACTTACAGAGCATATTTTTCATTTATGATGGAATTTTAAGGTTCTGTGAACGTCTACACTGTTTTTAAGAGAAAGTGTATAGCTATTAGACCAAGACTAGAAGCTATGAAAATGATGGGTAACACTTTAACAAATTGACATCAATAATCTATTAAAACCTTGCAGTCACAGAATGAAATGTACAACAAGTACAAGAAAAGCCACATTTTTCTGTTTCATCACTCATTAGTGAATAAACATAGGTAATTTCATTACAAGGCAGGTAATACTACAGTAGTTAAACACATTTTCCAGATCTAATTCTGAATGGGCAACCCACAGATTTAGTGAACCTTCTAAGCTCAAGTGGAAAGCAAAATAGCAAAACTTTGAGTTCTGAGAAGACATTTTTTCCTGTATCTTAAGAATACTCAGTTATATTAAAATATTTCATTGTTTTGATCTTGATTTCTACTGGAAAATTCCAAGTTTAGCCTCAGTTGCATGGCTTTTTCTTGAGCCTTCTCTCAGACTTTTCCCATGAGTGCAGTTATTTTCAATTTAGGACCACTTATATTTTACTTTAAAATAAATCCCTTCAATAGCAAGAATACAATAAACAGTAGGGTGCTTTTATTTCTTAAGGGAAAATGTTCTTTGCCAATCAATAGCAGTGACTGTCTTGCTGGTTTTCAGCTTGTATAGACAACATATTATGAGACATTCATCTCCTGCTTCATTGGTTCGTCCACGTTTTAATTCTGAGCAAATAAATTCAGATTCATAGTATATTTTCATACTAGTCTGCATGAATAATGAGGTAAGATTGCATTTCTTTAAACAAATTCTTCCCCTTCAAGCACTTCACACTCCCTTTACCACGAGTGCTGGTAAGGAAAGTGATTCTGGGTGGTTTCTCTGTCCTTTTTCTCCTTTTCCGCCTGGGCCTGTGGCATTGCTGCTCGTGTGACAGAAGAAAGCATTTGGCAGCCATGCAATGAATGCAAGCAGAACACAAGTTAAAATTGACAGGGTGAAATGATAGTTATTACCCATATTTGCACTCAGATCCAGTTCCCTGTGAGGCACACCTGTGCCAGGACGCCAGCAGCATGGGAGCTGGGCTGGGAATCCCTGTCTGCCTGGCACAGGACCATGCATCTGCCTTGCCTTTGCTCTGCACAACTCCCACAGCTACTCCAGGGAACCTCTCTTCTTCAGCAAAGTGAAGAAACACACTAAACTCCCAGTGCAAAATGCAACACAAGACTCCAACCTTCCCAGGATAAGAAAATTCATTTCTCAGCTTGTTTAACCCTGAAACAAACACTGTATTTTGGAAATTCTTAATTCTGATCCAAAATATATTCTGCTAGGTCAAGCATATATTTTCCTTTCATGGCACACCTTTATAATGCAATTTACTATGAAAAACATAAAAATCTTCAAAATTCAGAGCATGTTACAGAGCTTGATTAGCTTATCTTGCTTTCTAGAATTGATAATGACTTATACTTTCATTTATTTGTAGTTTTAAATTTACTTTTTATCAAGTTGTATCATGTTGTTTAAGGTTTACCTGAATAAGAGCACATAACTTGACCTTTCACAAATACAGATAACATTAAATATTAATATTTTGACTAAAATGTAAGGGAAAATATCAATGTTAATCTGTTGTTACTGCATAAGAATGATTTTTGAATAAGAAAAAATATCAGGATTGAATTATGAATCAACGTCTCAAAAACACTTGATGATTTTACTGGCTTTTTTCAAGACAAACCAGTATTTTTTTACATAAGTATTTCCACATAATAGGGTAGAGTGGATGCAGAGAGGAGGGTCTGTTCATGGCAAACACAGTAAGCAGTAGGTATTAGCTCCAAGAAAGAGAGTTTCCTTCTCAATCTGGATGTGTCACATATCATTACTCTGCATTGTGCTGCTTTCCTTTATGTCAGCTTTTGTTGGCCTACATATGCTGCAACTTAAAATAACATGACACACAGATAAAGTGAATGTGAGATATATGGAGAAACACACCATTTTCCAAAGAGATCTGCTATTAACCGTTGCCATTTTTTCCTGATAAAAAGAAACAGAGGCAAGAACCAAACTGTTACAGTGATTAACTCTCAGAAGCTTCAGAAATCTCTCTCCTAGTGACATGCAAACTAAAATATTTTTTTGTATAAATAACTATCAGTGTGCATAGAGAAATAAAGAATTGTGCAGCTGTCAACTTAATTTTTATTTACTGATCTGGATCATTCTGGAACAATTCCAGATAACAGACAAAACAATGGGAACATGGTCCCCATTCTTCAGACTGTTAGACTTTTGATGGCTTTTAAACACTCAATCTGACCAAACATACTGGAAAGGAACCTTTCGGCAATTTATTTTTTCCAGGAAAATATTTGAATTCTAATCAACAATCTATTTTAAAAGGATTATATTCTTCAACTATGCAAGAGTAAGGACAACCAAACCTAATCAAAGAACATTTCACTGTTTACTAAAGTTTGGCCATATTTGTTCAATAAATGAATTCTTTGTAGTGTGTGCCTGTTAACTGCTAACAGAAGGTGTTAATAACATGTCCAGCTTGAGCTCAGTAGTCTTCATTCCTATCCCAGAATGTGTTTTAAGCTTTTGTTAACAAAGATATAGAAAAGCAGAGAAGCAAACAACTGATTTTAGATGCCAATCACTCTTTAGATTTTTTTTAGAGTAGCCCCACTTCTAAACACTGACCCTTTGTCGTCACAGGTTACTACACAGATTAAAGAATAAGGCCCATTTTTGCTACATAATTGAAATAAACAAATAAGAAAAACATCGGAATTCAAGAAACAAAGCATTAAGACCAAAATAAAAATGAAAATTCTCAATTAAAATTACAAACAGGTTCTGTTCAATTTAAGAAAGTTTTAATAAAACACAGTATGTTTTTATTTTCTCATGAAATAGAAAATATTTATGAAAATAATATGAACAGTTAAATACAATGCAGTGACATCATAACATTAAAATAGCAATTCATTAAAAGCTTCATTTTGAAAAAGGGAGCATGAAAACAAATGAGAAAACCCCCCACAAAAGTCCATCATTTGGGAAACGCAAATATAATGTAATATTTATGCTGTTTTTAAACCTCGCATTTTACCAGAGCTCAAAAATAAACTTCCACATTTAATGATCTTCCACTTAGCAGATAAAACAGTATTTATACTTCAAAGAGCATGCCTTCACCAGGAAAGAACAGTTGGTTTCTGAAGCTAACATGATAAATAAGCATCTACTGCAGTAAATAAAGATGTGGAGAAGAATTAAGTCCTCTGCAGTTAATTCTATTGAATAAAAGAATTGGGAAATGAGTCATGCTTTAAGACCTTTTGCAGTGAAAATTAATTAATGTTAATAGTAGTGCAAATTAAATCAGAAAAACTACCTCAACCAGAACAGTTTTCCATCTCTACAGGATACTGATGACACTGGAATTTTTAAATCAGGTTCAAAATTATTGTATTTCCCATTACTCCTTTAGAGCATTAGAACCCACACCACATTAATTAAGAAAAAAAGAGAACAGATTTCTAAAAATATTTTTTTTTCTGTCTAAAAGAGACCAGTTCTGTTGGAAGTGACTTACAATGCAACTCCCTTAGCACTTCTGGGCTGGCCGAAAGTCAAAGCATATGATGAAGCAAATTCCTCTAAACCATTACAACCCTGGGGCATCACATGTCTCTCTAGGAAGAAATTCCAGCATTTGAGCACCTCTCCATGAAGAAATACCTCCTTATATCCAGTCTGAGCTTACCCCAGCAGAGCTTTGAACCATTTCTGCTCATCACTGGATCCCAGGGAGAAGAAACTATGGAGAGCATGGAGGTCACCCCTCAGCCTCCTTTTCTCCAAACCAGCTAAGCCCAAAACCCTCAGTGGCTCCTCATAGCACGTCCTTTCCAACCCTTTCACCAGCTTTGCTGCTCTTCTCTGGGTGCATTCAAGGAGCTTCACATCCAGTCTGTGAGGCCCAGAACTGCACAGAGCACTCGAGGTGAGGCCCCACCAAGGCTGCACTCAGCAGGATAATCAGCTCCTGAGCAGTCTTTGATGCTCCCCAGGATGGAGCTTGCCCTCCAGGCTGCCAGGGCACCCTGCTGGCTTCTCTCGTGCTGCTGCTGACAGGCATCCCCAGATCCCTGTGTGCAGGGCTGCTCTCCAGACTCTCCTCTCCCCATTTGTACCTGTGCCAGCTGTTACTCCAGCCCAGATGCAGAATCCAGCATTTGGACTTGTTAAATCCCATCACACTGATCTTTCTCCAATTCTCCAGTGTATCTGGATCCCTCTGCCAAGTGTCTCATCTTTCAAGAGAGTCAACAGCAAAACTCAGTTTGGCATCAGCTGCAAACTTGCTAGTGGTGCATTCAAAATCTGCATTTGGATCATTGATAAGGACATGAAACTGAAGTGGACCTGGAACTGGACCCTCAGGAGCAACACTGGTGACTCCTCACCAGCCTGATGGAGACTCGTTCATTTTCTCAACGTAAGAGATAAATACTTGTGAATCCAAAGAAATCTGTGTGTATATACATGTGTAGCATCTGATTTCACTCTCTGTGTTAATGAAATACTCATTAAATACCTCAGAAAGTAATAAATTTTCCTAGAATAATAATGTAAACCTGATCTCAACCTCAGAACTGCCTCTTTCTCTGAAGGTTTACCAAAAAATACTGCAGAGCTTTGAAAGCCTAACATATTGGAATGTTAAGACTTTCTAGTAAGGTTCTTGAAACCAGTCCAAATTTTATTTATTTATAGGTTAAAGAAAAGGTAAAAATCAGCTCATGATCTGAACTATATAAAATGAATAAGCTTTCCCTGACTAGTTTCTTCTGGTCACTTCTTTGCTACAACCAGTCTTTATATATCAAAAGAGAGAAAAGATTTTTATCCCAGATGCTGAAGCTGGGAACAAGACATGCTAACAAGAAGACACAAAGTAGTCATGCCTTACAGTATGGCAAAACTGAAATCTCCCTCTCAGTCCAACAATTAAACAAATTTTAAATTATTTTATCTCTATCAGCTGAACAAAAGATCAGATGGTCACAAAACTTAATTTCCACAGACATATCTGCTTAATTAATTTGTGTGATATAAAGGCAACTTTACCTAAATGTTTTTAAACTGCAAAGCAGCTTCAAGAAATGAAAAGGCACTGCACACATACAGCAATATTTATGATCCTGATGTTCAAAGTACAGTTTATATTCCTACTTTCTCTGAGATCTACATAACTGTTGTAACAAATATTTTTTTTGTTAAAAAAATCTTAAAAAATCCCAGGCAAATTCAAAAGTCCAAATTTCAAACAGGATTTGGTTTATGCTGGGTTTTTTTCTTAATTTCAGTTTTCCAGATTTCTTTGTTCTCTGTGAATTTTGATCTTCCATGGTTGTACAAATAGGGTTTGGTTTTTTTTAACATGACAGTGGAACAGAGGTTTCTTAAATAAATGTAATTTTATCAAGCCTTCAAATAGAAGCTGTTCTTGCCCTATAGTTTCAGGGTGTTTACAAAAACACATTCCCAAAGTAGTGTCCAATATCAGGCAAGAAAGAATTCTTCACATGCCAATATGCAGACAGTTGCTTAAGGATATATCAGCCAGCCAGGATCATGCATGTCTGCCTTGCATAGCACTTGCTTTAAATGTAAATAAATCAAAACTAGGCCCAGCACATAATCTTATTCAGCTGGGACAAGTCTAGGGAATGTCTGGCAGAGGTGGGGGTTATTTTTCCCCCTAAGTGTCAGTGAGTGACAGATCTCAATGACACCCCACGCTATTTTTCTACAGGGAGTACCAAGAAGCAGAAAGACACAGACTTCCTACCATCTTGACATGTCTAACGGTCCCAGGGTATCACATCAGCCCCTTTAGGTTATTTCAGTTTGATCTACATATCCATGAAAATAAAAATCAATGTGCCCAATGGTCTAGTAAAACATTCATCCTATCCCATGCAGCCGTTTCTTTTCTGGGAAGTCCAGGCATAAAAGGCAGAGTGACCCTTGGAGCTGTGCCATTGGGAACACATCCATCCTAGCAAATGATGTCATGCTGAACAAGGTAATAGTTCTAATTTATTAACAGATCCTCTCCCTTCCCTCTTCTGGAATGGCCTAGGCCTAGTTAGGGTGAATATTGTAAATGTTAGCAGGTGTTTTTACAGGAGCCAGAGTGGCTTTTTTAAAAAGTGGATTTTTCTCAGGGTCTTGAAGGATACGACATCAATATCTAAATGAATATATTCCTTTTTTTTTTCCTTCTTAATATTTTTGTCACATCATAGAGGCTTCAATTAAAAAAAACAAAGTCAGAAAATTTAAATGTTTGCGACAAAAATATTGATTGATAACAAGGAGAAAAGCCTTCAGTATTGAATATTAGATCCTCCATATTATTCAATATATGAGGCCCTGGTTTCAAAGTTCTCTGAAAGCAGCAAGTATTTTTTTCTATTACAACAGAGAAATTTGGCAAGATTTTACAGATTTCAATAAGGGAACAAGGCATAGAAAACACTACAAAAAAGAGAGCCAGCAATGTTGGAGATGAGCAAAACATTTCTGCACCTGACATATTGCAGGTACAAACATACTCTACTCCTTGCTGGAGGCAGCTAAAGCAGCCCTCCAAAATGCTACTTGCTCTTTACAGGGCCGGAGGAAAACTAGAGCTATCCAGAAAATACTGTGCAAATAAAACCAAAATAAAGACTGCTCTTTTGCTGGGGAACCAATAGAAGAATAGATGGGCATGGGTCCAAACCTGAGATAAAATTTTATACTTCCACTAACTTCAAATCCTTATGAGCTCAGAGGAAGCCAAGGCCAGATTTAGGTCTGGAAACCAAACGCTGTACACTGCATATAATCCCTTTTTTCTTTTCATATTTTTAAGTATCAAAGTTTTTTAAAATGCAAGCCTTTATCAACATTTAAAATTACTGTAGGTATTGAGATGTCATTGCAATTTAGTGACTAGTTCTAAAGTTGGAATTTCATTCCTATCAGTCTAGTATCAAATGTCAGCTATAACATAAAATAGATTGTTGTAGTATGGATTATTTACTATACCAGAACTAATGAAACCAAACTACACTGGAGGTATACCAATATTATTGAAAACACATGCATTACCCTATATAAAATAAGGATTAGTGCAGATGTAGAGCACCTTTCCTTCACATTTTTAGGTTTGTGTTCATTTACAGATGTGCCACCAGCATGTATTTCAGCTGCAATTGGCTGATCAACGAGGCAGCTCTGTACTGCAGCTCAATTCAGAATCCTTCCAATGAATGGAGAAAAAAAAAAAAGGGTGGGGGGAAGGTTTGAATAAGTTAAAAGAACCAGAAAATTCAACAATGTGTCACAAATAGAGAGGTCATTATGCCTGGATAACCCAGGATATTAACAGTTGCAGAAAGTGAAACACTATCCACAACTTAGCAGTCAATGAGCCCTGCTCAGAACCAGTGATCTGCTGTACAACAAGGGTGGCATTTTACAGTTCAGTGAGAAATGGAACAGACCCTTGATATCTTCATTTGTCCTTTTTCTGTGCATATTTCACAGTGCAACGATTTAGGGTCCATAACGTGTCACTTGTTATAACTACAGAGTTTACTTGAAATATGTATGCACAGGAAAAAAAAAAAGTTCACTGAACTGCAAAGATTGCAACAAATCCATACTCTTTGAGCCAATATAAAGTTTTACTCCAATCTGAAACAATGTTGGTTAAACATGCCAAAAGTCCAGTTTGAACTATTTTTGCTTTGAATGCACACATTTGCTACAGAACTAGATCACTTAAACCTTGGCTACAGGTCAACTGCTCAGAAATATTTTTTTAATTAAACCCCATTTTAACATAGGAATGGCTATAGCAATAATGTAATTAAAGTGCTTAGACTTCAGCATTTTACTACTGACTATAAGGTGAGAAAAATTAGGAATGAAGGGAATTGTTTTTATAAAGGACACTGCCAGTGATAAGTGTCAACATTGCACATTTCACTCCTTAAATGTTGTAGTAGAAAATGCCACTAACAGCTGTTCTGTTCAGATCAGGAATACTGGGGGGTACTTCTAAATAGACATTTCTAAGAACATTTTCTGCTTGTACGTTTTTTTTCTGCACAACCATAAATAACCATTCTGAACCACTGATTAAGAGGTTTCATTAGGAGAAAGTCAGTCTGCAAAAATAGTTTCTAATTTCTAAGAAAAATTTGCTGTATGAATACACCTGGAAATGTCTCAGGTAATATCAGGCTACAGAACAGCAAAGGATACAACCAATTATCATTGAAGTTTACTGTGGACTGCAGAATGCCAGGAAAACATTCTTTTGTTCAATTAAGCATGAAAAGAAATATTTCAGCAGTATATCCAAGAATTAGACTATATGATTTTACAAGCTCTGATAAAGAGTTGTATCTAAACTTTCACAGGTATTCCACTGTCTTCTGCTACCAGAAGCCAGAAATGAAAATATCTTAAGTTTGTTCTGAATTGCTGGTTTGACCAAAACAGGAAATACTGAGAATCATAAAAATACCAGTTTCATGAGTTTTCCATATACACATTTTAGGTGGATTCAAGGGAGCTTTCAGACTCATCTTCTGAGGGTTCTATGTTCAATTTCAGCTTCCAGTTACATGCTTTGTATACGGGCTGCTTTTCATAACTCCATAAATAAAGGTTTTCATGCAAGAAAAAAAGACAGGTGAACCTCAGTTAAGAAGAATATTAAGATGAAAAGGGAGACATTGAAGTAATGGAGGTGTGGGGAGATGAAAATTTTAAACACCAATACTAGAATTTTCATTAGTCAAAGACTATTAGTTATATCATACTCTAGTCTGATAAGGACAACATAATCAGAGAATGAAATGAGACATATTTTGGAAACATAAAAAGAGGTGCATTACCATATGAACTCTTCTAAAGACAAATTTATCAAATAAATCATCTACTGAAATGAGTTTAAGTAATTTTGCCAATATCACTAGATACTTCAGTAAATGCTTGCCCTTTTTTTTCTAACTAAAAACAAGAAGAAAGAAAAAAAGAGATTGTGTTTAGGTAGTTTCAAAAATCTATCAATATTCAGATTTGATAGGATTATTGGAAGCTAATCCAGTTTGCTTTACGTGTTTCAAGAGCACTGTGAATGTCCCTCTTAAAGTGCAGAGAAACTGTAACTAAAAAGAGTACATTTAGAAAGCATACACACTGAGCTTTCAGGAGCAGACTTTGGATGGTCAGTTACGTGAGGTTAACAAGAAGAATGTTGCCATTTCTGTGTATCAGTACAAAAGATATCCTAATAGCAGAAATAAACAACTTGGAGTTTAACTAAAATCTGCAAATCACTTAGACACGTAACTTGCTATGTACACATATCACACACCCAGAACAAGCTGTTTGTCCTGAAATTCTTGGCAGGTATCAAAACTCCAAATAATGGTTAATGTAACACCATCTCAGGCAAAAGCAGCTAATTGGGTAAATACTCCTTGTGCTGAGTGAATGAGGTTACTCACAGTATCAGCACCTCCCTTCAGATGGATCCCCCAGCACCAGGGGCTCACACGGAGCAGGGAACTTGGCAATATGCTAATGCACTTGATGAGTGGGGAAAGGTTCTGTTGTTGCCAGACCTTTGACTTGAACTTGATAGGGCTGATTTGGCATCCAGCGACTGGTTACATTCATCAGGAGGAGAAGCTTCACAACAAAGATAATGTGGTGGAAGCAATTAGTATTCACAACAGCAATAATAGGTCTTCAGCATTTGACTGTGGGCTAAGCAAGGCTTTAACAATATCTGGTATGTAACACGCTTTTTAAAAAGTAAATCCCAAAACTATTTGGATTTTATGCTGAAATATCATCTGGCTTTAATGTAGAAATCTTTATTAAAATGTACCCCAGTTTTTCGTTTAATGTTCACCAATATATATTCCAGGGCTTTCTACAAGCTTTCAACGAGGTTAAATACATTTGTTTTCAATTAAAGTGCTCAATAAAGGGGCATAAGACACGATTCTCCTTTTCTTCAAAAGTTCATTTGAAGTTCTTCACATTTGCAATTTATGGCATTCGATTTTGCTATATTTTTGAGCAAGGAGAAGTCAAGAAGAGGAAAGCAGCAGTAATTTCTGTCCCATTTCCATCTCTTCAACAGGGTCCCTTGCCAAGACAACTTGGTATCCAGGACCCTGTCTTAACCCTTCTCCCTAGAATTTGGATCTCAACTCTCATTCCAATTCACTCCCTCTGCTGTCAGTCGGGAGAACAGCCAGCAATTCTGCCTGTTTGGTCAGCAATTCTCCCTGTTTGGCCCATGTTCAGTCCAGCTCAAGGCATGGCAAAGGCCCTGCTTTACCCCATTCACATTCTAGCACAGCAGAAAGCCCAAGAGGAAATGGAGGATCTCGGCAGCTCCATTGGTTCAGGAAATGTTTCATCGAGAAAATGCTTCTGTAAGGCTGTGGTGAGAACTGGGATGGAAAAAAGCAAAAGATTAAGTCACAGAATCATTCATGGTGCAAGGGACTTTAGGAGTTTACCTACTCCAAAGTCCTGTCCAGAGCTGGGACAAGCCCCGACTTCAAGGGCTGCTCAGTGATGAGCTCTTTCAGGCCCTGAGAGCCTCCAAGGGCTGAGATTCCATAACCCTTTTGGTGCCTTGTTTCAGTGTTTAATCATCCTTAATGGGAACAATTTTCATCCCACTATCACCAAACATCCTCTTTCAAACCTTGTCTTTCACTCCCCCAGCACTGACCTCCAAAGAGCCTGTGGATTCCTCTCACTATTTAACCTTCTACAGGAAGGCTATTTTAGAAGCTAAAATATTATTTCTTTTTAGAAGGCTAAACCTTCTATTGCAAGGCTCCATTAGGCGTTCCAAAGCTACCCATTGAAACATGACACGAACACAGGGCTGAATTACAGAGGGGAAAAATACCCTTAAAAATTAAATATAATCTGATTTTGAACAAAAGACATTTCAAATAGAATCCTAGAATCAATGTGCTAACTTTAGCCTTCCCTGGGAAAACTTACTGCTGTAGGTAATTTACCAGAACATCTGAATAGTTGTAAAGAGGTGTTTTAAGTGAATAAAGTTTAAAATCACTAACAGTAGTGGTAGCAATTTCAAACAAGTTTGTAGTTTAGGAATTGCCTGATATTCAGTTATGTTTCTATTCCCTATGGTATTTACAGGGCATTCCAAAACTCCAGTGTTATTTTCTGCCATTTCTTTTTCAAGAAAGATTAGTTAGAAGTTTTCAGTTTTATCTTTACTTTCCTTATAAACTACTTTCTGTCACCACCTTACACTTCCACAGCCACAAGGCTTAGACACCACAGTTCCTTCCAAGCACAGAAAAGCTTTCTCTGTCACTTGATCAGAGTATAGGGAAAATAACTCCAAAACCCAACTCCTCTATCCCCTACTCTGTGAATATGAGGAAGGAGGAAAGGGAAAAGAAAGTTTATTTACACTCAAAACATTTTAAGATAATTTTTCCCCATGATGACTTTTACAGTCATCACACTGGCACAATTATAGAAACCAGAGTTTACCTCATAGCAGCTAAACTAAGGAGTATCATTTTGTGATATCTTGTTTCTGTCTTAGCCTGAGAAATTATTTTCCTGCCTAGCATAAACTCCCACTTTATAATATTCAATTCTCTTTGAAATTCAAATTAGTCCATCCAGCCTTTTCAACTTTGAAGAATTCACCCTGATTGTTATGAGAGAAATAGCCAAAATCCAGCAAGAGTGCAAATACAGTGGAAGTACAGTCATCTCTCCCTATTGCCCTTCCATGGGCATTTCAAAAATGACTGTTACCTTTGTTTTGAGGGGATTAAATCTTTCAATTTATTTTACAGCTTGTTCAGTATACAGACTAGTATCCCATCAATTAGAGGGGAACTAGATGAGATAGTCAAAATTGCAAACAAAGCTGAAAAGGTTTGCCAAGTTTGCAAACAGCAAGAAAAATTACATAGATTGTTTTATTGTGCCATTCAAAACTATTGTATCACACATCACAGGCAGGTTGCCATTATGGCACTTCTGAGTTTTTCTCAAGCAGTCATAAGATAAACATCAAATTCTCTTAAATTAATTTGTAAAACTTAGAAAAGAGCATAAGGCATCTAATAAAAGCCTACAGGGAAAAAACAATTAGAGAATAAAAACAGTTTGTTCACTATTCAGCAAAGCAAAACCTTATAATATTGCAAAGTATCAGGGGGAAAGGCTTCAAAAAGAATGCCAGTGCAGTCAAATGAAAACTGCAGGCAGTAAATTTTTTTTCATCTTTTTTTTTGATATTAACAAAAATTCATTCTAATAAAAACAGTTTGATAAGGTATTTATAGTAAAGGACTAAAGCTCTACTTAATGTGTTTAACTCATAAATGGGTCTTAATTATTTCCCTCTGTTATGCTTTCTCCTATTCAGAATGCCTTGACTATTGAATGGTTAGACATAAAATGCATGATGAAAAATCAGGCTTGAGTTATGCAAAACACTGAAAATTTCCTGGTATGAATGAAAGAAATTAGCAACCTTCAGGGATAAATTTAAATTGTTCCACATTCTGCAACAGATCAAGAACACAAAAGTGTACACAACAATGCTTCTAAATCTTAGCAGAAATAGACTGCTGAACTCTACAAAACCCAGACCCTAAAACCAACTCTCCCCCCAGGCCTCTAAAAAACCCCAAAATCTGATAAAGTTCTGAGAGATTATATCAGCTGATGATTGCCTGTCCCAGCTTGCTGGTTTAGAGATGATCTTCCTCAGTGATAAAAGGACAACAGGCTGTAATTGTCAAGGTTAGCTACAATCCCAGGCTTATACACAAGGATTATACATCCTGAATTCTCCTCTGCTGGAAAGGTTTTATTTGGCAATAAAAGATTAAAAGTAACAGCCAGGGGCTCAGCTCTAATACCTAAATCTGAAGACGTTTTTAAAGTACGCACATCCAGAGCATGCATCGGAGCCGTTTCCCCTCTTAGTGTAATCCTCTTAGTGTTTTCTGTACCTCACTGAACTTGAAGTTTCTGAGGATAAAAATATACTGTATCTGGCACCTTTATCCTAAATTTAGCTTCAAAGGGTCCCTCTTGAAGATGCCACATCGCGATTTATGATCTAGTGTTCATTCCAGGTGCATAACTGTTGGATCCTTTCATCCCGTTTTCTAATACCAAAGCCACAACATACAAGCACAATTTCTGTTTTGAAGTTTATATTAGCTAGTCCTTTCATTATATAACATATTTGAACTTGGGAATATTCAAATGTTCCAGATCATAAAATGGCTCTGAGATATACCAGGTCACTGTGAGATGACAAAATATAAAACTACTGCACAATAACCAGTGTTTAAGTTGACTACTCTGAAAAAATTGCTAAGCAAATTACTGCTCTGTTTCCAAAACAAAGCTGGATAAAACTCAAGTCCTCAAGTAGTGGAGGTACTTATCACTTCACCTTCTGCTCACCCCCACTGAGAAAGGGACTCAGCAGTTCCAGTGCTTCCTACCAAGTTGGACATTTATGGAATCTGACTGGGAATTTCTCCAAAAGGGATTGTGTTGCTGTGGCCATCATGACAGATTGCTGGGTAGAGACCCTCCAACCAAAACTGGGGACATTCCTCCAAGACAAGTCAGCTGTCTTCTCCACTGTGGTCAGGAACAGCCATGGAAGTGAGGTTCACCTCATATCACTTGAGATAGCAACCTCTGAGCCAAGCCAGCTCTCCAGCTGCTGATGAGAAATAAACATTGAGTTTGTGGACAAAAAACCTGTCCAGAAACTGACTTTAGGATGAAACTGATAGCTCTTTACAAATGTGTACTCATATCAGTTAAATACAGAAATACAACTCAAGGTAGATAACTACTTTATGCCCCTATAGTTATCAATTCTAGTTCAGTACCTGTTCTTAGGGATAAATGGCCTCTTTTTTTGACACGAGTTTAATTGGTACCTAAGAAACATAGTGACTGCTTGTTACACAAGCTTGTTACTCTTGCACAAGTATGAGGTTAAATATTTGTAGAAAAAACAAACTTGCTTGTGCAAACCTCACCTATTCTTCAAAACTCCAGTCAGTGAGCAATAGCTATGAAAGACTTAAAGATAAATTCAGGCTATTAATGTTGTAGATAATTGTCTTTCTTGGCTGGTACTTGAGACTCAAAATGTTGATATAATAGTATTTAATATAGATCCTAATTCTACAAACTCGCATACCCTTATGGCTGCTTGTTGTGACCACAGAGGCTGAAAATCATCCTGAAAATGAGGGAAGCTGATCCAATGCCCAGTGCTGACTGCTCAGAACCAGGATGCCCAAGCATTTACAGGATCAAGGTAAGGGCAAAAGGGCACATAAGGCATTGTAAGGCATTAATAAACTCCTGTAGCCTCAGGTTTATCCTGTTGGTAATTTTATGTTTTAAGAGACCTTTTAGCAAATGTCAAAACAAGTGTCGCTTTGTTTCTCAATTTCCAGTAACCACTGACTTGAAAGAACTTATTAAATTGTTGTAACCAGGAATGGAGATCTATTCCTATTTATTGTAGGACACACCCTGTTATAAGTTTAGTTTTTCTGATTTTCATTGTTTCAACATATAAAATATATGTATTTTTTATAAAATATATACATATATTTCATATGTTGCAATGTATGTTGCATATTGTATAAAAATTAGTTGCACTGTGCTACATTCTTGCCAGTCAGCAATTATCTCCAATAGGAAAATCCATTTTCAAGACTAGCTCTTCAGTGTCTGAATTTTTTCTTTTAAGTTTCTTTCCCCCCGCCCCATTCCTCTATGCCCAATTACTCTATTATATCAGAGAACCTTGACAAAGTAGGAATTAATGCACCTGTCACATCCAATCAGCAAATAAAAATTGGGGCTCAGAAAAGTTGTATAAATAAACTGTAACATCACCGTTTCCAGCCACAGTTGCTCTGCCAAAGGTCAGTCTCAGAACATGATTTAAGGGAGACCTGGATATAGAAATCACATCAAAGCTGACCTCTGAGTAAAATCAAACAGCTGCAAAGCCAGTAATGAGATTATCCATACAGAGCCAGTCCACATGGCAGTGAGTGCTCTGCTGAGTGAATTAAGAGAGGAAATACCAACACCTGGACTGCATTTTTATGTGGTGGGCAGAAAACTCACAACCTGACACTTGTCTGGGATTAGTTCAGGTGCTTCCAACTCAGACACTCCCCCTGCAGCCAGATTTCTGTCTTTATGCTATAGGCTGTGGGGAACAATTCCATGTGATTGCTATCTTTGTGCTGGATTGATACTTTCAGAAATGAAAACTGTAAAGACACATGTTTGAACTGTATGATGATGTTTACACCAATGCTAAAGGTGATTTGGCTACTACTTATGATTTATAAACCTTAGAAATGTCTTTAGGAAATTATGAATATTCTAACATTATTTACCTGAATAAAATGAAGAAATTTCCGCTGAAGACTGTTAGTGTTCAGTGACCTATTACACATATACCTGAAAACGTTGAATCTGTTAGAAAAGATGGAACTATATGTTCTCTTTTAATTAAAGGATATTTTAAGAGACTTGTCTTAAAATTCATTGATTTGTTTCAGATACAAGTCAGAGCTATGAAAAGTATTATTCAGTTAAATTTAAAAAAATAATTTTCTATGCCTTTTCCTTCAACATTTTCCACTCTGTACATTTTATTGTATTATGTGCCTAAATGATTTCCACCACCCTGGTACTTAGTTTCCTGTTGTGCACTTGGGTATTTCAGGAAATTAATCAGAAAGTAAATCTTTTGGGAGCTTCTTTGGGGTTTTGTGTGAGGAGGCTTTTTTGTTGGTTTTTAAATTCTCTTTTTTTTCCTTGTGATTATGTGGTATGTTTGATTTTTACTGCAGGGTTAATGCAGAAGCAGCCTAACTTAAAAACTCAACAAACCCACTTTTAATTAACTGTGGTGAAATTAGCCAGTATTAGTTGTCAGTTTGACTTTATAGTAAGAGTCAATGGACTGAAATATAATTTCATGGCACACTAAAAGAAACACAGCAAAATGTGTAAAATATAAATTTACAAATCATACAAAATAGAACAAGTTATTTGCTCAATACATGAATTTCCTTCTGAGTAAACCAATCATAAATTGATGGGAGAGAGGAGAGACAGAGAAAAACTGCTTTTGAAATTAGAATACTATAACTAGTCATTATAAATCATGTAATACTCCACCTCTGATTTTCCACTGAATTATGAACTAATGCATTTTATTGGTTTAACGCAGCTCATTTGAGTATGGATAAGAGAAGAGCCAGAACAATCCTCTCCTGATGTAAGAAAGAGTCAAATTGGCTTTTACCAAGTAAGAAATTTTATAAAAATTATATGTTTCAGTTAGAATCTTTTCGGAACAATGACTGGAAGATTTGCCACTGAGTAATTTTTAGCTTATTTTCCATTCTAATTGATTCTGAATTTACCCAGAGTATTACTGAATCTAGATTTAGGACTGGCATTAAAAAAAAAAAAAATCAATTAGCTTGATCACTGGTGCAGTCAAATATCCCAATCACAGCCAGGTTTTTAAAGGTAACTCATTGTCTGGGGATTCAGACAGGTACCAAGAAGCTCTTTCAAAAGTGCCTCATCACTTAACACATTTAATTTCAGCAGATGTAGGCATTTCACTGTAGTACTAAAAATTAACAAACAAACAAAAAAAAACCCACCCCAAAATAAAACAAACCAGCAAGTGCCTCTCAGCCCTCATAGAGTGTCATTTTCATTTAAATGGAACACCCTACAAAACTATTTAAATTGCTTCTCCTACATCCAGAAAGCCTTTCCTCCAAGATTTTAAGAAATCAACGTAGCTTTGATGCCTTTCTTCAGTTTCGTTCAGCTTCTGAGTAACAATGAAGATAATTAGTTTATTATTCCATTTCAATTTAAGAAAGCAGCCAAAATAATAAATGATTTCATGGAATAGTTCTGGGGCTGGTAAAACACGCATTTTAAAAGGTATTTGGGCTAATAAAATTCTAACATTCAAAACTGGGGAAAAAAAAAAAAAAAGGAATGGTATTTCTGTATGGCAGAAGGGACACTCAAATCCATGTACAAAGTTTTCTTCACACTTCAGAACTTTTCTCTTCACTGTTAAACAGCACAGTCCTGGCTTTCTGAAATTTATCTGTCATCCAGCAAAACTGAGAGCTTGTAATTTTTCCTCTAGAGATATGAAGGATATTTTAGTATCATGTATTATTACACAGAAGTTTGTACTTAATTAAAATTTTGCTTCCACTATTCCCTCAACAGATCACTTTCTTAAAGTTGTAATGATCTTATGGCATTTTTTAGCTACAAACTATCTCTAAAACCAAAACTTAATTTCTCACTGATTGTAACTTAACACAGACTTTGCAAATCAGGCTACAGAATCCTAATAAAAAATAATCCAAAAATATGAAAGCGAACAACACAATTTATGAGTCTTCACAACTAGTTTTAGATATGAGCCTGGAAGTTTCTTGCCAAGATACATAGCACACAAAGAATTGATAGTGCCTATATATGTCCTCAGGAAATCGATAAATCTGTGAAAATAAAAGATATATTGAAGGGAATAAAGCACGATAAGGATGCAACGCAGCTTGGATGTATCCCGAGGAGGGAAAGGAAAAAGCTTTGGTAGGCCAATCTTTATAAAGCTTTACCAATTTAGCTTGCTTTCTACTCTTATTGGTGCTTAAGAGGTTAAGACTTTATTTGTGAAAACAGAGAGAGAGAGTGGGGAATCGTGTTGTCTGCAGCTTCCTAAGTCTTGCTTAAGATCCTTTTCAATTACCATCCATTTCTCCTTTAAAAAGGGACAAAAAAATAGAGGAGTGGAAGCAGGTCAGGGCAGCGTGTGACAATGACAGTGTGATGGGCTCGGGCCCCCCGTGGCGTTTCCATCTGCTATCATTAAGGTGACTATTCAGACATGAAAAAATCCCTCTCGCTGTGCTGACAGGCAGACATCAAGAACTATGACAAGGCATTAAGACAGAAAGTAGAGACAGAGATGTCATATCCCGCAAACAATCCTGCCTCAAACAAGACCTCTAAAATTTTATTGGAATTTAAAATCAGAATCGAAGGGCTTTTACCTGGGGGTTATCAAACTTCCCCTCGCATTAGTTTGACAATGAGGATGCTGCTGACAGCTACAGACACACTTAGCTCCTACCTGGAGTCTCCACCACAAGAAACCCAATTTTTAAATGGTTTTTCTCTTTTCTCACTCTTCGATTAAAGCGGAGCTTTAATTCCTGCCCTTTTCCCTCCGGGAAGCTGAGCGGGAGGGGCGAGGCCTGGCGGTTTCAAGCTCGTTAAGCGCCGAATCCAACAGTGATGATAATAACAAAAAATAAACCACGAAGGCGATATTTTATATCGGTGATAAACCGGCGCTGCTGCCCGGCGGGACAAACGGCCCCTGGGTTCCCTGGATTCCCGGGAATGCCGGGCAGGGAGCGGGCCGGGAGAGGGGAGCGGGCCGTGAGGGGCGGCTGGGCCCGGCAGGGGGCGCGCCAGCACCGCTCGGCTCCCGCGGCTGTGAGGGCGGGAACGGCGCCGGCCCTACAGCCCTGCCCTATAGCCCGGCCCTATAGCCCTGCCCTAGAGCCCGGCCCTATAGCCCCACAGCCCGGCCCTATAGCCCTGCCCTATAGCCCGGCCCTATAGCCCCACAGCCCGGCCCTATAGCCCGGCCCTATAGCCCTGCCCTAGAGCCCTGCCCTATAGCCCGGCCCTATAGCCCCACAGCCCGGCCCTATAGCCCGGCCCTATAGCCCTGCCCTAGAGCCCTGCCCTACAGCCCTGCCCTATAGCCCGGCCCTATAGCCCCACTGCCCCACAGCCCGGCCCTATAGCCCTGCCCTATAGCCCCACAGCCCGGCCCTATAGCCCTGCCCTATAGCCCGGCCCTATAGCCCTGCCCTATAGCCCCACAGCCCGGCCCTATAGCCCGGCCCTATAGCCCTGCCCTATAGCCCCACAGCCCTGCCCTATAGCCCTGCCCTATAGCCCTGCCCTATAGCCCCACAGCCCTGCCCTATAGCCCTGCCCTATAGCCCCACTGCCCCACAGCCCGGCCCTATAGCCCTGCCCTATAGCCCCACAGCCCGGCCCTATAGCCCTGCCCTATAGCCCCACAGCCCGGCCCTATAGCCCTGCCCTATAGCCCGGCCCTATAGCCCTGCCCCACAGCCTCACAGCCCGGCCCCACAGCCCCACAGCCCTATAGCCCGGCCCTATAGCCCCACAGCCCGGCCCTATAGCCCTGCCCTATAGCCCTGCCCTAGAGCCCTGCCCTATAGCCCTGCCCTATAGCCCGGCCCTATAGCCCCACAGCCCGGCCCTATAGCCCTGCCCTATAGCCCCACAGCCCGGCCCTATAGCCCGGCCCTATAGCCCTGCCCTATAGCCCGGCCCTATAGCCCTGCCCTATAGCCCTGCCCTAGAGCCCCACAGCCCGGCCCCACAGCCCCACAGCCCGGCCCTATAGCCCTGCCCCACAGCCCCACAGCCCGGCCCTATAGCCCGGCCCTATAGCCCGACCCTATAGCCCTGCCCTATAGCCCGGCCCTATAGCCCGGCCCTATAGCCCCACAGCCCGGCCCTATAGCCCTGCCCTATAGCCCGGCCCTATAGCCCTGCCCCACAGCCTCACAGCCCGGCCCCACAGCCCCACAGCCCTATAGCCCGGCCCTATAGCCCTGCCCTATAGCCCGGCCCTATAGCCCGGCCCTATAGCCCCACAGCCCGGCCCTATAGCCCGGCCCCACTGCCCCACAGCCCGGCCCCACAGCCCGGCCCCACAGCCCGGCCCCACAGCCCCACAGCCCGGCCCCACAGCCCCGCTCCACAGCGCTGGGCCCGGCCCCACAGCCTGGCCCCACAGCAGCCACAGCCCGCTCCACAGCCCGCTCCACAGCCTCGCCGCGCCCCTGCCGCAGCCCAGCCCTGGGACAGGGCCGGTCTCAGGGCACCGCCATCCCGCACCGTGTTTCCCCGGCACATCCGTCCCTGCCGCAGCCGCTCTGGGATATCCCAGCGCCAGCGGGGGCCCTAAAGCAGCGCTCGGCCGCAGTCGCTGCCCCTGTGACCCCGCAGGCGGCGGGGGGCCCGCGGCGCCAGCGCACGGAGCGGCGGGAGCGCGGCCCGAGGAGATGCGGGGAGGGCTGGAAGCGTTGGGGTGTTCAGCTCCCTTCAGGAGAAGAGAGACCTTGTAGCACCTTCCAGTCCTGAGAGGGGCTGTAAGAGAGCTGGAGAGGGGCTTTTGACAAGGGGGGATGGCTTCAAACCTCGAGAGGGGAGGTTTAGATTATGTATTGGGAAGGAATACATCCCAATACCCCTTCCCTGTGAGGATGGGGAAGCCCTGGCACAGGCTGCCCAGAGGAGCTCTCCAAGTGTCCAAGGCCAGGCTGGGTGAGGCTCTGAGCAACCCGGGATAGTGAAAAGTGTCCCTGGCCGTGGAACAAGAGCAGTTTTAAGATCCCTTCTAACCCAAAACATTTTATGATTCTAGGGTTGTCTTAAATCCTCTAGAATGATTCTTTGGATCTTAAATCCCCTTCCTTTTGCCTCTCTCTTCTGACTAAAAGGCAATTTCTTTGCAACTACTACACCCTCTTGAAGTATAGTTACTTATAATTTGAGTTTCTCCAGCCACGGTGCTGGTGCAAGCTCACATCTCCCTTCCTGCTCTTCATTCCCACGCTTTGAGTTCCAGGATGTTCTTCACATCTCCGCCTTCATCACTGTTCTTCTGGACATGTGATGAATCAGGCTGCAAAACCGATGATTTCAGGTTTTTTAGTTAAAATGAGAGAAAATGGGGAAATAATATGTAGGTGAGGTGTTGAAGACAGGGACTACTTAAACTTATTTGTCATTAAAAGAAATATATGTGTGTAATCATGCCCATCTTATCTACTCATGCTCCATTTTACGACTTAATTAAATTTTCTCCTAATCACACTCAGCAGAGGCACATTGGGAACAAATGTGGGAAGGCTTTTGGGGTAGAAAAATATATTATATTTATATAATATGTAAAATATCAATTCTCATTTGAGCTCAGGAATAGAGAGCATATGTACACACGTACATAGGTTTCTGGTTTTTTTAAATAATCAAAAAATCACATGGGATGGGAAATACTGGATATTAAATTTTGGAGATTAACTAGACACCAAACAATGTCTTCCACATTGTTATGCCGATTGTCTCAGTATTCCAATACCTATGAATTAACCAATATTAATTAAGTTCAAATCATCTTTGAAAAATGTAATGATTGGTCATGAAAGATAAAGACAATACCCTAGTAGTTGAAGTTTCATTTATTGTTCACTTCATCTTACCTCTTTTCCAGCCTGTAGCAATATGAAGAAAACTACATTTTATTGTTCGAAATCTGAGGTTTTCTATAGACATATTTCTAAGTTTAGTTGAATCACTAATTTACATTATATATATATGACAAAGTAAAAAATAAGAATAGTGCATTTTCCTCCATCCAGTTAGAGAATAGAAGCATGACAATTTAAATTTCAGTAACCACAGCAGCTACTTCAGCCACCAATTTAAGTTCATATAGAAGAAATGAGATTTTAGAAGTCATCCAGCCTAAAGTAGTGGTTTAGGATTTTTCTGTAATCTATAGGTTGAGATAAATACCAGCCTGAGGCTATTCACACTTGTTTTATGATAAACAAGACATTTTGCATCATTCTTCCTTTTTGTTGAGAATAAACAGCTCAACTTCCTAGTTTATATAAGGAATTTCATTGCTATTTGCAGGATCTAAAATCCAACCAGCCATCATGGTCTCTTAAATAAGGAGGATTGTAGCATATATTTCAATGCAAAAATAATTTCCATGCGAAAGTATTTATTATATTCTAATGAAAACATTGGAATAATGTGATATATCACACACAGGAAAAGCATAAAGATACCACTTCAAGATTGACAGGTTAATTCTTAGAGGTCCAAGGCTTAGAGGAAAAACAAGTATTTATTTTATCCTAAGTTTTATTTATGATAAAATAAATTCAGGGGGAAAAGCAGGAGAGGATTCTACATCTAGCACAGGAAATCCCTGAGCCAAACAAAGAAACAGCCTGGTACATTTGGAAGGCAACCACACCTCCAACAGCAGCCAAAAGACTGGGACTACAGAAATCCTGGACATCATATTTAATCAGAGACAGAGCTCTCAGCAAACCTCTCAGGAGTGGGAGGACACTGAAGCTTTATCCTGAGAATAATAAAGAAGAAACTCCTCGAAGGCATTTCTTTTTAAACCATAAATGCCCCCAGCGTTTATGGGCAGAGGGCTCCAACCCTCAGGTACTTTGAACTGGAGTTGAGACCTGGGCTGAAGAGGACCTGAGTGCCAACAGCCCCCTGAAAGCTCCAGAGGCGTGTCCAGTTCATTATTGTACTCTGAACAAGGGGATGGAAACTAGGTGAGGAGAGAAGGGAGAAATAAAAGGGGAGGAGGAGCAACTCCCCAGTGGGAGGAGGTGAGGGATTGCCCAATGCTTCCTCATCTCCCTGCTAGACAAGGCTGACTTTTCCCAGGGAATGTGGGACTGAAGATGGCAAGCATTAAAATGTTACCAAAAGTAAGAAGCAAACTGTGAGGGGAAATCAGGGGTATGTTGATGAAAGCAAGCCCAGCAGCAAGGAAACATGGAGGGGAAGATAGTGAGTGTTACATACAGGACAGTAAAGAAGCTGACATGAACTTCAAGAAACCATCGAGAAAAGATCAAAGTGTAAATAAGATCATAGAGGTCCTGCTTTATTTTTACAGCTTGTTTTATGTGTCTTTCATGTGTGGAGAAAATAAATAAATAATCTTTCCTTTGAACCTTAATAAACTCACAGATCCCAGGAACAGAAGGCCTGATAGGTAGCAATCCCAGTTGTTTCAACAAGAAAAACAAGGGGTCTGTCCCCAGAGACTCCTCCTGTAAAATGTGGGATCATGCACCTAAAAAAGCATGGGCTGCACTGACTCTGAGTGGAGCACTGGCTCCCCATGAAAAGGAATGTTTAATCTAGCAGATAAAAGTAGAACAAATCAGGCGTAGTTTGAAAAGCAAAGCAACAAGTTTGTTTTTTCTTAAATGAGTATGTACTAATATGATGGATTCTTTAATACACAGAAACTGTAAAGTGACAGGTATCTTGAGCCAAGGGGAGGATTGTACTTCTAGTAGACATTGGGGATTATATGGGAATCTCTGGGCAAAATTCTGAGCACAGCCACCTTTCTGGTCTCTGAATTGAGCATCTGAGGCTGCTGAACAATCCTTTAAAGCATCTAAAAGTGTTTATAAACGGAGGGTATCTTTACTCCTAAACAGCTCTTAACAGCTTCACATCGTGGACATGCGGTGTAGTTGTCCTGCTCTCTATCCAAAATGAGGAATTTAGGATTTGATAGTCTCCAAATGATTTTGCCCTCTGAGGTATGAGGAGCATTTGACAGCTCTGGGTTTCTGTTCAGTGTGAACCAGGTTTGTCTAAGTGTGCAGACTCTTCACATCGCTGTCCCCAGCCCAAGCAAACCCAGATACTGTTATCAATCAACAGTGGCAACAAGCCAGCACACAATGCTGTGCATCACGCAACGTGATTTTGAGCAGATCTACTTAAAACAAGCCTGACACTTAATGGCCTGCAAGAATAGACTTCCACTCTTTACAGTACTGTTAGGACAGAGTTGATACTAAGAATGGAAAAGTTTAAACCTTTCTCCAGTGAAATGCTTAGTAAAACACCATGGGGGAAACTACTGCAAAAATGAAGAAAAGCAACAGAAACCAAACAGTGGTGAAACACTGACAAAAACAAACAACCTGGGATCAGATGAATGGAATCTGGCAGACATGCATTCTCACAGTAAAGTTCCTGGAAGCCTATTCACAAATAAAAAGGCATGATCTGTAAATGGACTTATTTCACCTCAGACAGGTGGGATTTTTTTTCATAAAATCATAGACTCATGGAATGGTTTGGGCTGGAAGGGACCTTAAAGATCCTCCAATTCCAATTCCCCTGCTGTGGGCAGGGATACCTGCCACAGGTTGCTCAGAGCCCCATCCAACCTGGCTTTGGACATTTCCAGGGATGGGGCAGCCACAGCTCCTCTGGGCAGCCTGTGCCAGGGCCTCCCCACCCTCACAGTAAAGGATTTCTTCCTAATATCTAACCTAAACCTACTCTCTTTCAGTTTGAAACCATTCCCCCTTGTCCTGTCACTACATGCCCTTGTGAAAAGTCCCTCTCCAGCTTTCCCCCAGGCTCCTTCAGCCTGGAAAGGCTGCTGCTATTCCCAAAGCCCTTTTTCCAGGCTGAACAATCCCAGTTCTCTCAGCCGTTGCAGAGTGCCACTGGGTCGGTCAACTGTGGATATAAATATGACACACTAGTGGTGGAGCTCTCAGTGGTCAATCTCAATTTAGAGAAATGAAATTAAATTACAGAAGTCAGGCATGTGACAATAGTTTGCCAAAACAATTTTGAAAATACTGATCAGCCGCTCTACAAAAGCACTGTAGCAATGTGACTCTGGACTGGGTAAAGTGTTTTTCCATAAACCAAAACAAAGAGACAAGCAGAACGAAACAAAGAGCCTCGCTGGTGAAGAGATGAAAAGCCCAAGACATCACAGAGTATTTTAAAAGTACAGCTACAGTTTCTTTCTGATATTATCGCATATTTGTTGAATTCAGCAAGAAGCTGCTTTCAAATATCTTTAAAGTATTTGTTTATTAGATTATTTTGCCCCTCCCAACAGATCTCATTTGCTGTATGCTGTTTACTATAATTGACTTAAGAGGTCTCACGTGTCACTTTTCAGTTCACCTGGGCTTTGTCTGTTAGACAACTGTTTAGTGTTTTGACCTGGCTAAAATAAATATTCCCACAGACATCTGATTCTGAAGAAGCACAAAACTGACAAAAATTGCATTCATAACTTGTTTATACTCAAACATGGATATAGCCCTGAATGCAATTTAAAAATTATTTTTGGACAAAATTTTGTGGTTTGCCAGAAATGAATACCACTGAACAATACTCCCAGAAGGAAAAGTGAAATTTGTCATGAGCTTAAAAAGATTTTTGGTAAAAAGCTCCAGGAATGGAGACAGATTCTATCAGCTGCTTTTGAAGCAGAAGGATTTTTACCATACAGCTGGAATGATCACTATCTAGCTCTTATGAATTATGGTGTTTCAAGAGCGATTTGATCCAAATTTTAAGTCTTTAATATATTATTAATTCTACTTTTTCAGTATTCATACCTGAGCATAGATCAGATTGGAGTAGATTCTACCAGGCTTGCCTAGAGCCAGATTTCACTGATCTAACAATGACTAAGGAAAGACATTAAAGAAAATATGGAAATTTATGCAGAAGCTGCAGTCTGACCAACCTTGTTCCTGAACTGACAAAATCTGACAGACTCTGTAGTTTATGGATGTGTCTGCATGAGAATTGGCTACAGAACAGGAAGTACTATCAGAACTACCACATACAAGAAGAAAGTAGTATGTCTATCATGGATGTATAAATAATTTTTCACTGTAAAAGCTGTTGCCAGAAGAGAGACCAAAGGAAATACAAACATTTTCAAAACTGAACGCATTCATCTCTGGATACAAAATTCCAATTAATTATGAAAGTGATATTGTATCCCTTGATCAGACAAGGGATGGAATAAAGAGATTTTTCTTACATGTTGTTTTCACCACAAAATATGCTGTCTGCCTTAGGAATGAGCTAAGATGACATGACAGGACATAAATCAGCTGCTCTCTGACTCAGAGGCACATTGAGAGGGGCTAAGGTCACTCTGCTCCTTACCTACAGAGGAGAAATGGCCAGAGCAGGCTTGTAGCAGGGACTGGTTCCATTGTCACTGCTCCTCTGAGGACTCTCCTGCACATCAGTGTCGTGGCTGGATCTCAGATGTCTGGGTCCTGCAGCTCTGCCTGGCACATGTCCAGTTGCACAAGGGGCACTGCCACGGAATGGGCCCTGCATCTTGAGCCCTGTGGGAATCCTGGGGGTCAACAACCAAAGCTGTAAAAAAAACAATCTTAGGTTTTTCTGAGTGAAAACCGAAAATCACTTAATTCTGAACAAGATAATACTTGAATTTAAAGTTGTCACTTACTTAGTCTTCTCATAAGAGCTCTGGATTGATTCTCAGAATGATTTCCCAGTTCTTTTTGTTAAAAGTGCAGTACTTCCCCTGAGCCTGCTCTACCTTCATGTACCTGCAAAAATAGATGCAAGCGAGGGATGCAAATTAAACAATTAATTCTCAATAATCATTTGGCCACATCTGCATTTTCATTTAGGCCTAGAGAAGTACCATCGAGGCAAACATCTTGGCCATCCCCACTTTCCATACTCCATTTCACCCTACACCCTTGGGGCTGGATTCCTGTCCTCTGAGCAGCAAGACACCTGACGTTTGCCAAGCACAAATAAGATATTCTGCCCACAGGTCACAAGTGAGCCAGCCAAACACAACCTACCAAGTGCTGCAGGAGCAGCAGCATCATCCACTCCTTCGCTCTCTGGAGCCTCTGGGTGAGTCTTTGCTAGACAAAGACACTGTCTGAGAAACACCTAGAATTTCTCCAGCTCTTTTTTGGCTTAAAAGAAAGTAAGGATGGGTTCGAAAACTTCACAGATGTTGTTATTGAAAGCAAAAATTGGCATGAAAATATTCTTAGTATTTAGTTTCACGTACAAAGTACTATTACTTTTCTACTGTATAGAAAAAATACCATAGTATAAAGAGACTTCTTGTTTATAAGAGAGATATTCTAAAGTATGTCGGGTACATGGGCCTAACATGCCTTAAATCCAGCTCATATTTTGCAAATTTTAATTTCTGTGCCTCATAGTTTAGAGCAACTATTACCTTTTCATATGAAAATACTTCATAATGATGTTTTAAGAAGAATGACTGAAGCAATGGAAGGCCAAAGCAAATTCAGAGCTTTCTCTGTATGAGCACTAAGCTTCAAACATCAGCACATAAATGCTGACACCTTCAGATGTTCTATAGATAAGGATTATTGCTGTGCACAGCACTGCCTTTCATAAATGCCATGTTCACACTTTGCACCCTTCTTTCTTATTTTTTTTTTACTTTTAAAACATACCAAAATGGGAACAACATTTTAGTTGTGTTCAGCCTACAATTTTTTGCATCACTTCACAAAAGACAGTCCTAGCCATGCCTTAGAGCAGCACATCTCAGAACCTGAGAGGACTCTGGCTGGAAAACAAGGAGGTGTGCTCAACACTAGGACCACCCTGATACAGGATCCTCCACAGCTCAGACCAAAGGATCCAAAGGAACCTCTCCAGAGGGAAGATACAGCTGTTAAAAAAAAACCCAAAAAAACTGAAAACATGCAGAGGACTTGGGGAGTGCTTCAAGCAAAGCACATGGGTCAAATGTGGCTGTATTATTGTCACAACAATCCACATACTGAGAGCTCTGTAACCTCTATCATTTCAGTTAATAAGAGGATTCTTTTACAAGAGGGAAAACAAATATTCATTCTAACCAATTTAAATTTCCCTTCTATATCTCTATTTTCCTTTCAGATTACAGCATCCAGGAAGAAGAAAAATTAGATAAAATTAATCCATCTACTGCTAGACAGATCCTAATGTATTCCTTAGGATCCAGATTATTTTCTATATCAATGACCACACAGAACAAGAACAACAAAGATGTAGAGATCTTTTAAGTGCGCTTTTTGGTTCAGAAGAAAATTTAAACACTTCATACAGTTCTTCAAATATCCAGAGCATAATTGTTTGTTTAAATCCTTTCCTATAGGACAAATTAATTTAAAGAAAAACTTGTTTAAGGCACAGTTTTCTGTAAAAGGTGAAATACACAACCCAAAACAGGCACACAGACCACACATAAAGTTTATTTTTCAGAGATAACTATTTAGATAAATTGAAAATTCAAGCCTGAAGGACAATCTTTCAATATATTTCAGAACTGGAAACAGTGAAAGTGGGATGCAGACCATTTCTTTGTTGTTTTAAATAAGTGTACACCCTGCACAAACCTATACACACATTTGTATGTGCGTAAAACCAGAGAAAGTCCATTTTTAAATGAAGGTCTAGATTCTTTCAGCTATATGTTCCAAGTTTAACTTTTCAGCTGTGATTGATGAGGAGAATGAAGGCATTGCAGGCAGATGCTAATCAGAATGTATGATCAGTGCAACAATTACACTAATGAAACAATGCCACTTCTTGATGGAAAATCCCAGAAAAGCAGCGCAGGGCTTGCTACAAGTAGAGCTAAGAAGTTTGGTATTCAACTCTGCAACTTCTGGGTGTTTGGAATTCACCTCAACCTCTCCGTGCAGCTCTAACTATCCTTTAATGTCCCGCAAAAGAAGCTGCTTTGTATGGAAATCAGAGCCAAGCCACCCGATTCCCCAAACCTACAGGGATGCCTGTTCCCTGTAGACATGAGCTAATGTCTTGGCATTCCAGAGAAGCACTGGCACTTGAGCGCACTCCAACCTGTGAGAGCAGGCTCCAGAGGATTACAGGGGCTGTGCTGCACAGCACTTATGACAGGAATGCTCTGGGAGCCGTGCTCTTCCCTTATCTCCCTCTCTTCTGACCACACCAAACGCTGCTGCACCTCTGGGATGGTTTGGTCAGGTATGATCTCATTAGAGTCAGTCTGCACACACACAATGCTCGATTCAGCGTCGCTTGGGGATGAACAGCCAGATGTGTCTGTGCTGGGGAAGTGGTTAGACAAGAATTGACTGGGGCTGGAGAGAGGGGAATGCACAGAGAAATAAACTTTTTACCTTGTGCCTATTTTGTAACGTGCTAAGAAATAACTATGAACCGGGCGTAAGGAGCAGCCATAAATTGGAGGTCAATTTTGCACCAAACCCCAATAAAATAAGCATCTCATTTAGCAGCTCATCTCACATTTCCTCATCCACTCACTCACCCTTCTGTTATTATTAAACAACTGACCCTATGAGGTGTTAGCTACCTGAATAATCCTCACATGGGAGTTTTCTTAATTTTCTAAGGAAAAGGTTCTCAAGAGAAAAGCATTTTGAAAACACATATGTTGAGACTAGTTGTTGCAACATACAAGTCTGATAGAAGACATTTTTATAACTGGATATATTTTTAATAAATTTAGAAAAAATTGTAATTGAAATAAGGTGATTGAACATGAACATGTACAGGATATTTTAAACAAAAGCTATTCAAGCCCTATTCCTACTAAAGTCAATAGCAAGGTTCTCTTGTGATCCATAAATAAGTCCAAAAATGTAGTGCTGATATTGTGCAAAATACATTTGATTCAATCTGGGATTCGTGTCCATAATGAGATTTTTTTTCAGCATATTACAATGTCCCCATCATAAATACCTCAAGAGACTACAATCCTAAAACTTAACAGATCATTAATGTTTCCTAATGGTGGGTTTTTCTAATTGATCCACTTCAAGTCTTCCAAAGACTAAATGTTGACAGGAACAATAAAAGCAAAGTGTCCTGCCTGCTGAAGTTACCTGCTGACAGGTAATCTCCTTGTGCAGTTTTCAGATTAGAAGTCTTGCCCTGACAAAAAAAAAAAAAAAAAAAAAAAAAAAAGAAACTTTCGACAGAAAGTGTTGAAATTTTTGTATAAATATTCACTCCATGCTCAAATCAGGCATAACACAGAGGTGGACTGAAGTAATCTCAAAATTTAAAAAGTAACTGTAGATTTATTTTCTTACTGATTCATTCAGGAAAACATAAACTTTGAGAATCCATGTGTGTGTTGATAGGTAAATATTTTAGCTTCAGCCAACAGTTCATTCTCAATATCTATAAAGAATAAACTTTTATTATGGCTTGTGTTTATTTGCAACAAATATCCAAATATGACAGTACAGGTCTAATTTCCAGTCTGTGTTGCTATGTAGGTGCCACAATCACATGAAGGAATAATGCAAACAAAATAACCAGATCTTTAACTTGCAACTTCTGCGCTCTCTATTCCTCAGATGTTCCCAGGCTTGTTCTGAAAGGCACCCTCACAGATTTCCTTATTCTTTGAAAAGTTTCTTAAACCCAGACCATGAAAGAAAACTCCAAAACTGAGCACCTGTGATTGATTTTAACTCTGAGGAAGACTGCAGATAACAAATCTTTCACTCCCTGTTACAGCTTAGCTAGAGCATTATGATCACAAATCAGGAGGAGGTTTATCTCCGTTTTCTGAGTGTTCACTACTAAGTACCTGCTTCCTAGAGACTTCACCAGAAGCAGCTGTCAAACAACACTGCCACATTCTGACCTGCAGAAAACTTCCTGTTGTCTTCTTGAGTCATGGAATGAAGCTTTTTCTTCAAAAGAAAGTCTGAAATAACTACAGTCTATGATATACCAAAATGCTGTAATACCAAGAGGAAAAAAATCTGCTTTTAGACCTAGGCTTTCGTGGAAGAGATAGATCATATTGGAAGTTGCTTTCCTGAGGGCTAACAAGGAATTTTATAGTCTTCCTGTAGGTGTGTAAATAATGCCCAGTACTCAGTACAATAATTTGCCATAGGAAACAATGAATACCTAAAACTTGGATATTCACCCACTTTCTCTCTGTGGAAGACTGAAGAAAGCAAAGACATAAGCTCTGCCCTATGCAAGAGTTACAGAAACAAGATTTACAGTTCTCACTACAGCAGTGAAACTGCTGAAAGAACAAAAGTCAGGCTAAGCTGACAGTTAAGACAGCAAAGTACAAAACTGCTTCCAGGCTTTCCATAAGGTTGACTATGTAAACCCAGAAAAATGCTCCCATTATCTTCATTCGAGCTTGATAAACTCCACAGCAGAAATCTAACACATTTTTAAGCACTGCAGAGCAAGCCTTGTATTGTAAAATTTATCCTGAATTATTGTAGCCCTCCCACAGCTAGCCAGTGGTTAAAGGGGATGGCCATTCACACATCTGAAGTGCTACTGGTCAAAGAATTTCTTAGAATATCTATCTGTCAAAGGAAGGTTGATTATAGGAGAGGATAGTAGACTCTATTTTCTCAGATGTATTAAGATGTTTGAGGAATACTGTAGAACTTCAAGCAGTTCATTTAATGTCCTGGGAAATTAAATGTGGGGCAGTACTCTTTAATTTCATAGAATTGAATTTTCAAAAGTAGTTAAAGTATATATATATATATCTCCTGCCCACTGGCTTTTAAACTAGTGAAATGAATTGACAACTTCTATATATTTTAACACCTTCAAGTTAAAAACTATTACAAACCCTCTCTTAGCCCTTCTCCCAAAAGATGGGGAATGCAGCCTAATTTTGAACAAATTCACTTCTGAATTCATAGAGGTGTATATGACGTTACCAAACAGAAGCCAAGATATTTTTAACCAATTTATGAGATCATATCAGTATTGGAACATACTCTGGATAAAAATCCTGCAATGGTTTCGTGGTTGTGGGACACCCTGGTTTATACCTACAGCTGCACAAGATCCCTGTTCCTGCTTTGCCTGTAGGGGTGGAGGATTTCAGGAGATGACTCCGGAGCTTTGGAGTCATCACTCAACCTCCTCACCTGAGCAGTGAAATTGCAATAGTTACAGGAGGAGCTGAAGTCGGTGTCTCACCTATCAGATTTCTCCTCACAAACCTACAGAACCATGGGGGGGATTTTCTGTTCCAGGTTGGTGAGGACACATAATTCAAATATGTAACTTCTGTATAGAAGGGAATTTCTAGCATAGATGCATGGTTATGTTTTTATGCCTCCAGAGAAAAAGAGCCATGACCGTATGCAAAACCATGATTAGGAGTAGCAAATGCAAGGAATAAACACGATTTTCCTCCCCCTTTATTTTTTCATTGTATAGGCAATCACATAAACCAGCAGTAATTATACACTTAAAATGATTTTTAATAACTGGAAAAAACACATTCATTGCTTCCAGAATTTCTAATTTACAATCTCTGTTTCCACAGAAAAATAGTATAAATTCAAATTAAAAACAAAAACCCAGCTCTTTAACATCCAGAGAAGTTATATGTATTAGCTATACATTTCTTCAATGATATTTAGCACATATTCTTCCAGTTTTCATTAAAATATTTTCATTATTTTTATACATATGTCATGCCATATTTTCATTATAATAAGAGCTATATATATGTTGGGTTTTTTTATGAGTTTGGGAAAGACAAGAGAATGTCTCAGATCAAGGAAGGATAGAAGAGATCTAAATACAGTAAAAATCATCATTGCCATGCTTTCAAATATCAAGCTTACCCTACAAGTCCTTAGAACAAAATAAAGGGAGCCTTTCCTGTGGGCAGTGTTTATATCTGACAGACACAGTAACAGTGGTTACAGCTTAGAATTGTAAACTATATTGTACAGTTTACAATTCTAAACTTGGGGCCCTTAAATGTAGCTGATCATGATCATCACCATCATAATGTTCAGTTTTATAAACCACGAAGAAATGCCCATGGAAATGGCCTCCAGAAAGGGAAAACATCAGCAGGATGCTCAGAAGAGCATCTAAGTACCCACTTAGAAAAACACAGCCCAAATGCTCTCAAAACTTTTGGTTGCAGAACTTTCAGATTTCAGAACTGCAGTCTTACCAGTCACAGCCCAGTTACATAATTGAAGCATAAGGACACAACTAAGGAGTTGTGTTTTAGTATGGAAACATAAAACTTTGTATCATATTTGGGAATGTGAGCTTTACATTTACAAACACAAAATATGGGGACCACAGAGTGTTTGAACTTATGCCTCCAGCTGTCTCTGTTTGTGTTCCTAAATTCATTTCTCATGAGTAATTGTGTATCTAACTCAAAGAAACTTAGATTACATATGCCATTAGTTTTAATGGCTTAGGAGAAATAACTGGGATAGATTGTGCATGGCAACTAAGGAGTTATAGCTGTGAATTGTGTGGGCAATCACATGATTTCACTGCAGAGGCTGTCTGCACACACAGAAAACCATATTCACACCAGCAAGGCAGCCATGAAGTCATGAATTGCATGAGATTTTTCAGTTTTATTTACTATGCCTTTTTTTTAAAAAAAAAGCGTGACACATTTTGAAGAGAAATGTTTTCCAACTGCTTGAACAGATTCTTCTTCTTTATTACTACATTATTATGCCTTATTCAACTCCCTTATAAATAAAATATAGCAATTAAGAAAACACAAAACCTAGAGACTCCTGCATATCAAAAAGAATATGAACATTGCTACATGAACCCAACCCAGCCCAGCTGAGTCTGACACTGACCCTTTCCATAAAACAAAGGTAACAGGACTCAAGGATAACTTGCAAAAGTGAGTTCTGGAATTTCATTAAGTACTCAGAAGGAAAAAAATGTCATGACCCTTGTGTTGAAATCCTGTTGTTCATCTATTTTATGCATGGGTGTTTTTATAATGTTTTATTTTCATCTTAATTGAGCCACTGTTTGTCATTTTTACTTCAAATAAAATATCTGTACTCCTTTTAAAGACAAAGCTTTTTTTTTTTTTTTTTTTTTTTTTTTTTTTTTTTTTTTTTTGCTATAGCTTTCTTTCCTAAGCCTATGGGGGAAAAAAAAAAGTTTCAGATAGTGTTGTTGATATAACAGCATTACAATATTTTGCTATCGTTTTCTGTCCTAATTTTATACAGTGTCAAAGTTGACTTCCTTCCATTAATTTCATTTACTTTACCCCATAGGGATTCCTAGATGACTTTATCAGTTTTGAGTCGATAATTCTTAAGCTGTAAAAATCATGCCAGTGATTCTCTCAATGTGAATCACCTTTGCTATGAATACATTTAATTTATCATCATAACCATTTCCTTAATTTTAATAGCGTTCTCTGGACTTCTGTGAATAATGTCCAGCCTTAATCACACAAATATTTTATATCACTCATCATTTTTCTTCAGGATGTTTTGTACCCTTTTTTGCAAGAAATAGAAATACATTTTTAGCATTACAAAAAGGGAGTAGTGGTGAACTTAAATACTTGTTCTTCCAAGTGTTTGTACTGACGCACACGTGCAAACGCACATACCTAAAATGGTGCCCAAAGTAATCCAGGGCTTTAGGGTATAACATAAACTTTTTTGCCATCTTAAAAGCATCTCCTGTTTCCTCAGTTCTCTCAAACATGTTTTCCATGGAACATATAAGATAAAATATAGGCAAAGATATTTTTACGTATTAGAGTTATTTCAGGATTCTGCACCATTGGATATTGAACATGAAAATACAGTAGGTACTCTTCAATAAGATTACTTGATTTTCTTCTAGCAGAAAAAATTGTTAAAATAGTATAAATATTACTTGTGATGAGATCTGGCAGAGCACTTTGCAACATCTGCTTTTATGTGGATGTGGATATTAAAGTTTCAATACTCACTTTTCAAGGGAGTAGTCTGAAGGAATAGTTCAATGTAAGATTTTCCTGAAAAACAAAAACAAAAAAGATGACCAATATTTAAAGTTTTTTTTCTTGGAATACTTTGACAATTTTTCTTCAGTTAAACATGCCCATTATAGTAGCAGGAATATTTTCTTAAAGTTCCTTTTTGGTGTTTTTGTTCCTTATGTAGCAGGTCATTCCATTAGGTAACCCTCCAAGTGACCCAAAGGAGATATATTAAAATCTAGTAATACAATACCCCTGGACTATTTTACATAATAAGAATTTTTTTTTTCAAACTCCCAGATGTTGCTAAAGGACAGAAAAAAAAAGACCTGTAAAATTCTTCATCATGAATCTTTTTTTTTTCTGCAAATCCCTTTTTTCCCCCCTTTCAAAAGCAATTCTGAATAGAGGTAAAAGAAGACAAAACTTGACCTTTTGTGATCCCAGCATTAATAGGTCTGTTCATAATTCAATCTGTGTGTGTGTAGAAGCATCCATGTGGAAACATGCAGGCCTGAGAGACATAAAGCCTTTCCCTTTAAACATTATCTGACCCTATGAGTCTTATTCACAAAAGAAGGCTTACGTACGCATAAGTTGAAAAAAATGCATGCTTCCATTGTGCCACAGAGAGCCTACACATTTTACTCCTCATTCGCCAGGAAAACTCATCATGGAAGTGACACTTGTACAGGAGCTGGGTGAGGGAATGGCAAAAGAGCACAACACAGGAAAAAAAAAAATCCCAGCACATGCAAAGAATAAACTTCTTTTCTCATTAAAAATAAAGAAGGGTCATATCCTCTGCTGCCATGTATGTGACAGAGTGAGAGCACGGATGTGAGAGGAGTCGCTGTCCCCTGTGTGCTGCAGCCTTGCAAAACTCTACCTGAGGAGAGCAGCCTGTTTCTCTTGTTACTCTGAGACTATTTTCTCCTTCCCTAATCTGCGTTCACCAAGGTGAGGGATGCCTGTGTCACTCGTACCCGGAGCGATAAATATTTAGAATCCCATTTCTCCCATTTCACAGATTCTAATGATGATGATTATGCACTGGTTTCAAGACAATCCTGCAAAGTATTCCAAGGCTGCTGATGCTGCTGCAAATCCACAGCAAGCGGGAATATTGGGTATCAGTGTTATGTCAATGCACGGAGTCTATCTGTTATTAGCAGTGTCCATTCATGCCTGCCCCATTTACTTTGGCTCTGCAAAGTCAGCTGTCAGTTTAAATGCTCTCTTACCCAGAGCCCACTCATGTTATCAGAGAGTGCTCTGAGCCACTTTGCACTGAACCTGTCAACTGCAGCCTGAACGAGGGGCAGGAGACGCGCAGTTGTATGAACAGCGATAGGAGTTTACACGTAGTGAAACAAATCCTCAGCTGGTACGGATCAGCCAAGCTTCAACAGCTGCAGTATTGATTTACAGCACGAGCAGAGCTCAGCAGCTGCAATTGTTTTCTAAACAAGGCAAAACAAACACCATCAGGAATCATGGGGAAGACTTTTCTTAATGAGTAATGAGTGAAGTCATGATGACATTCCCACCAGTTTCGAGCATTTTCCCTCCCAGTAGAGGGGAATACCTGTCCAAATTTTGAAAAATCACATCGTGCACCTATCTGCATCTTCACGTGCCCAAAGAGTTTCAAAATACAGCTTTAACAGCACTCAGCATCTACAATCTCCCAGGAGAAATGCTAAGGAATGAAAGAAACGAAATTTCATGGCCCTATAGTGCTTTCATCGTAAAAAAGAAATACTATTCAATGGGTAATCAGAAGCCAGAAAAAATCCAACATCAAAAGTAAGGCTGTGGTGGTGCCACGATGAATTATTTACAATGGGTCCAAATGTTCAGGTTCTGCAACTTTTTAAAATGAAAAACCTTTAATATGCAAAAAGGACTCATCCCAGTGATGATCAGTTGTGTTAACAACTGGTCATTGGTTGAATGTCTAAGTTGTTAGTGAATAAAAATCTAATCTGGGATTGATTAAATATATCTACATTTTATTATTTTTTTGGAGTACATATGATAATTCATTTACCCTCTAGTGTGATACAACA
Organism: Sylvia atricapilla; assembly: GCF_009819655.1. Classification (NCBI taxonomy): domain Eukaryota; kingdom Metazoa; phylum Chordata; class Aves; order Passeriformes; family Sylviidae; genus Sylvia; species Sylvia atricapilla. The sequence continues at coordinate 4,479,002 of NC_089145.1, read as the reverse complement.
CCTTCTGTTCGAATTGCACTTCCAAGAAATTGTTGAGAGCAAGAGTTGTTGAGAAAAATTACAAAGATGGGAACTATTTAAAGGTAAAGCTTGATCATTTAAGGTGGAAATGCTACTGAATTTGTATTCAGGCTAATGTCAAGTGACACTGAAATTATTATCCACATTGAAGGACATATGAAATATTGACAACTGATGTAGTTATTCAAGAGATAAAATAAAGGCCCAGCGTTCTCTGGGCAATGGATGTCGTAATTCCAAGGAGAATCAGAGAGCTGTGAGTGCCCTGCACCCACTTTGCACTGCTCAGAGGGGCTCCTCCCTTCCTGCTGCCCACTCCTGGCTGGCCACAGGTCAAAGCTGCCCAGGGGTGCCAAGGAGAGCAGCTCCCTGCCCAGGCTCAGCCCCTCAGAGTCACAGGTCAGTTGGGTTGGCAAAGACCTCCGAGATCACCAGGTCCAAGCTATGGAGGTGTGGCGCCAGACCATGGCACTGAGTGCCACATCCAGCCTTTCCTTAAACGCCTCCAGGGACAGAGACTCCACCACCTCCCTGGGCTGCCCCTTCCATTGCCCAGTCTCCCCTTCTGTGATGTAATTCTTCCTAAAAGAATTCCAAGAGATGTGTGACCCACACATGGTGCTTGGGCACTGGGTGGTGCAGTACCTGTCACCACCTCCATGGTTTTTAGCGTGCCAGGAGTCTTTTGGAGGAGAGTTAAAATATTCTGTGCAAGTTAGTGAACCACCTGAATGGCTTTTGCATGTAATTCCCACCATCATAATAAATCAAATGGATTTGTATATGTGGGTTATCAATTTATAAGCTCCAAAGAGAAAATTTGGCATCTCTAAATTAACTGAACAATATTTATTGGAAAATCTAGAACCAAAACTCTTTTAAATATTTTGCCCACAATACATATTTCTCTTTATCTACATAAATTTCGTTGCTCTGTTTCTTATTTTCATGGCCTTCTAAACATGTCAAGGATGGTTCAGGGCAATATTTTGGTTATGGTAATAATAAATAGTGTTTGTCTTCTACTTCCATTTTTCTGCTAAAACGTGATGGGTCATTAAAAGCCTGTTGGTTTGGTACACACTTTTTAGCAGAGAGATATAAAATTGTTCAAGTATACATGGAACTGGAAAAGCAGTTCATGCTGACCTCAGGCAGATAATTTAGTATTTCTACCAAAGTAATGAGATCAGGATTAAAGTCTACATGTGATGTTTAGTGAGTCTGTTTTATTTAAGAAAAAATTGATTTGTTGGAAGTTAGTAAATAACGAGGAGAAGTATTATTACTGAGACAAGCTAACCACAATTATAAATTACTGGTGGAGAAGTGAAATATCACTGATATCATTCTAAAAATATTTTTAATTATTCCAAGGAATGGAATGTCAATATAAATTTACAGATAGCATCCTGACAAGATGTATTTATTAATAATATCATATCTGAAGGACTTATTTCTTTTTGCCATCAAGAAACCTACTCTGAAACAGTTCTTCACTTTTAACTTCCATCAGTTTTGCATAAATATTTCATTTATAGAATTTGCTGACAACTTCACAGCATGAGATATTGTAAGAAAAATTCTTGATTTAATAGCTTTTCATTATAGTATTTCCTGCAAAATCTTATGATTAGCTTACTGAATCTTGACATTGTAAACTACATTTTCCCCCTAAAAGAAAATACTGGTTTAATATTTGTAATTAGAGCAGCGACACAGTTCCAACAAAAGCAAAGAGCTACTTAAATTCTTAACTGAATACTAAATATTTTGCTCCATTGAAAAATTTCTTTTAAAAATTGGTTTACATGTAAAAGGAATCATATAGGAGGAAAATAATGAAATTTTGAAAAAAATGCCCCTTTTCTTTAGAAATTTCAGAACTTATTAAAAGTATGACCTATATCCAAACCCCTTTTTATTATCTGAGAAATAAACACTGCAGTCAGGGAGGTTGTCTCTGAAGGAAGGATTAATCCATCCTCTACATGGGTTGGATGACACTGAAGAAAACTAGAGCAACTAAATTGGAATATATTGAGGTTTTACCTCATTTCAAGCTTCCCACCCACCCTTCCCACCCAGTCACTGATTGGTTTTATTCCCTTTGTTCCAAACACATGGGCAGAAAGTAGGCTGGCAGGGAGAAAGAAAGAGAGGGCATAATTTTTACTCGACATTTTCTTCATGAAAATAAAGACAGTGAAGCCATGAGGGGCAATGCTGCAAGCAAAAGGGCCATGAAATTTATTTCCATTCTGGCCCAGTGGGGGAAGAAGGATGAAATTGCATGTATCAAAATTCTGTTTGGTGTCAGAATAAGCAGCTCTGTGCTGGTTCATACACATAACAGGGAACTAGGTGCTTTTACTTCTTTTTTCATCAATGTTAGATGTCAGCAAAAGTCAACCTGTGAGTGTTAAGCATGGATCCTAAAGCCATCACTCAATTTTTGATTTTTCGTGCAGGTAATTTGAGCTAGAAGTCAACCTTCAATATAGTTTTGCACAGAAAAGGCTAGAAAAGAAAATTAAAGGGTCCATGTCAGACCACTCAATATGGAACGAGGAAGACAAAGAAAGAGAACAAAATAGTGGACGAAGTGCAATAATTGCCTCCAAAGAAAAAAAGGCTTATCTTCAGAGACATTCCAGAATATGAATAATTGTTCTACAAAAAATTATTCATAATAGCCATAATTCATAATAAATTAATTTACTTTAATAAGAACTGAAGTTTTCCCCGCCAGCCAGTGTTGATACTGACCTTACAAGGTCGTTTCTGATAAGCAGCATTAAATTCATTAACAGGACTGGGTCGTAAGCTAAGGAGAGACTAAATTCAAAATAGAGTCACATCTCTATAGTCCAGGACACTTCTGTGTGTGTGTGTTCCTAAGCAAGGCACAGAGAATATGAAGTTATTGCTCTTGCCCTGCACAGCTCTTGCTCTCTCTCTTTCTCTCTGAGAAATTACCTTTTGCATCTGTGGAGCACAGTACTCCACAGAAAAAGATGGAAATCTGAAGATTCAGAAATGTGTAACCTGAAATTATTTTTGGCAATTATTTTACTGAGTCATGAAGAAGGAGAGTGGTAGAAAATTGTTCCATTTTTACAAGGAGGCCACAATGAGCTTCAATGCCAAAAAATAACTTTTCAGGCCTCCAAATATAGTCTTTATGGTCTTCTTTTTGTCTAAGTTGTAAACAAAATTGCTTTATATAATTCACTTACTTTTTCTGTCTTTAAATCCAACCTCTCAGTTATCACTGAAAGAATATTTAATGATTAAAAAGCAAATTCCTAAAAGCAAACTCCAGCTGAAGAATGATAATAACATGCTACAGACACCTGCATTAAAAACCCCTAAGAAGCATTTTCATAGAACCACATAGGGCACTTTCTTGTACACTTTCATATAAGCATTTTTAAGTGCATTCATTCTTTTTTTTTTTTTTTTCCATCAAATAGGAAGTGGATATCTTTAAAATGTTATTAGAGTTCCTTGGCGTGCAGCGTAATTACAAAAAAAAAACCTTTTCAGAACGAATAACCTAAAAACTTCATTTATCCCAAATACATTTTTCAGTGCTCACTATTTTAAAGAGGTGAAAACTATGCCTAAGTCATATGCACTAGAGGTGAGGTTAAGAAGAAAGTTAAGACCACGCTAGTTTTGCCAGTAGTCAATGGTTTTGCATGGGTTGTTTCAAACTCCCAGTTTCCAGCTCCTTGAGGGGTTTAAATGCACTTGTGTCCTACCTGTGGTGGGGATTGGCCTCACAGCTGCATTTTCCTCTCTGAACAGTGGCAGGTTGTTGCCTTCCCAAGACACCTGCCACTCAGGATCAGCATGAGAGGATCAGTTGTTGACTCCAATGAAACCAGGATTTCATCTGCTGTCCCAAAGGTTTAAACCATTCAGAGCATTCATCTAAGTGTGGGAAATGAAACCGCTGGAAAGGCAGAGGGGCTCCGTATGTGCCCGACTTGATTGACACCAGTACACCCACTGGCCTTCAGCAATTACAGCTAAAAAGGCAACCAGCAGACCTGGGAGCAGGTGGGTAAGCTTTTAAGCAAATATAAAAGTTAAAGATGATTCCTGTTAGCACAGAAAAGCTTTCTTCCTGGCATGAGCTAGGGGCTGACAAAGCTATATGGGACATGCCTTTCAATTTGACAGAAAACATTGCCAAAAATGTCTGATTCTAAATATGAGGAAATGCTTGGGCACTTGCAGAAGATCTAAGAGCTTTCCTATGACAAATTCTAAGGGCACTTTTAAAGACTTCAGAGCACAAAGACCTGCACTTTCATGCATGAGTAAAACTAAAATAAAACATCTTCAAAGTAAAACGAGTCAAGAGTTTAAGCCCAAAAGAGTTGATTTCAGTCACAGGTCTTTGAAATCACACACTGCAGCCTTATTTTTTTAGTGGAAAAGAAAGACACGAATATATGTGTCCTGTTTTTTCAGCATATGCTTAATTTTATTCTTGTATCGCTGCTGAATGGGACTGTACTTACTCAATAATATTTAAACTGTTGGCTGCATTTCATAGAAAATATATGTTTTTCCAACTCAATGAGTGCAACTTGTCCAACAAATCAGCCTAATATCTTCCAAAGACCAGTACCTGCTGTCCTTGGGTGATTCTGCACACAACACCTGAAGCTGCAGGATAGACAAAAGCCTGAAAGCTCCACAGAGTTGCTGTTCCCAGATTTTTTGACAGCCTTGGGTGGCAAAGGCTGGAGTCCAGCTTTGCATGTCACTCTATTAAATGGATGCCTTGGGAGGGCTGACCTGGAACAGAGACTGGACAGAGCTGAGAGAATAAAGTAGATATTTATTAAAAGGCCTTTAGGGTACACCTTGGGCAGGACAAGAGCCTGGCCAGGGCTACACCCAAGGTGGACTTAAAATGGTCACAAAATGGACCAAAAATGGTCAGAAAATGCACAACTGGTCATGAGGTCTCACACTTTTATAAGTTTTGGTCCATTTGCATCCTGGGGTTTAATGGTCCCATTACAGCTTCAGGTTATCAAGTCCCATCCTCCTTGCTTTCTCTCCTCAGCCCACCCTTGTTTGTGCTTTTGGGGCTGAAAACTTGTCCTTGGTGTGCAGCAGGACAAGGATTTGTTTTGTGTCCCTGCTCTGTGCAGAGCTGAGTGACACTGACTGTGAGCTCAGAGCTGCACCCCTGGGCAGCACAGAACCTGGAATACAGGGAAGCTCAAACTGGAGGCATCAGAATGAGTAAAAAGACCCACCAGCAGCGTGCAGCTGAGTCTCTGTCCCAGGACAGTCACACACAGGGGGAGGGACCATCAATTGTAAGTGTGTGTGCCTTGAGATCACAGGAAAACCCGATGCATCTTGAAGTCCTCACAAAAGGCTACAGAAGCTACACAGAAGAATAGCTCTTCCTTTTCCTCCCCCAGGCCTCCACATGCAGCTAAAAATGATGCTGCTCCCAGCTCCTGATCTCCACCCCCAAGCCAGATACATAGAAGTTAGAGATAACAAGACAGGCATTCGTTTTTGCAGCAGCATTTCTGCCCAACGTGCGTATTTTTATAGAAAATACTCTTTCCTTTGCTTATACACCATCTCTCAAAAACTATGGTAATACCTGGTGTTCATAGGAAAATGGATAAGAACAGAGAAATTTAGTTAATTTTTCCCCTTGCAACTTTTTAAAAAAAAAAATCTTTGGTAATTCTAACCGGGTTCTGGTAAGGCTTAGTGAACATCTAGATATCATATTGTAAATCCAGTCAATATCAGTAATTTTGTTAAACAGCTCTGTCAGGGCAATTAGGTGGAAACTGGTGACCTGTCTGTGCTAGCACTCCAAGACAGAGCCAAATTATGTCAGGAAAAATTCATAAAGAAAAAAAAAAAAAGGAAGTAAGTATGGTAAGAAATAATATTTTGGGGGGAAAACAAATTAAAGATTAAGAGTGAAAAGAACGCAGATAAAAGAAATGCATTCGCAAAAGTTAGAAAGAATGCAGATTAGTAAAATCCAGATGTGACAAGATAAGCTCAAAGAACCAGAATAACAAAACTATTATAACAAAATCATGTTATTAAAATAACAGAATAACAAAATATTCAAGGTTAATAGATTAGAAAGATCAGAAATCCCCAATTTGCATCTTCCCAGTTTTCTTTTTATAGAAATGGAAACATAGAAACCTATGCAACCCAAAACTGAGCACGCACTTCCATCTTGTAAGGGACTCAAAGAACATTCACATGTACACAAGGGCTATGACACCTTACTTCCTTCTAACTTCTCATTTCTACAGTATTTATGTGAAGCTGCAGCAAAACAGTCACATTTTACATTCTGTGTGCCACGGCTAACAGAATTTCACCAGTAAAAGAATCTGGGGAATCAGCAGCAGTGTGGCAATAGCTCCATTAATCCATTAAATTTCTCTTTGTAAGTAAAATGCGTTGGAAAAACACCTTCAGCAACATTGTCATGAGTCCCTAACTGCCTGTGATGTGTAAGCAACAAATTGCAGGGCTCAGTAGAACTATGCATCCTTTTCTGGCAACATTAAATTCTTCCTGCAATGCAGCTATGGGGTATTTGCAGCATCTTTTTAAGTAATATGCCTTAGCATTTAAATTTGTGAAAAAGAAATGAAGTACTTGTTTGCTTCTTAAAGATAACCCATAGTAATTAAAGGGGACACAAGGCTTGTTTTCTTTAAAATAAAATTCTGTGTATATATGTGTATGGAGAATTAACACATTGAGCACATAAACCCTCCCATAAATTCTGTATTACAAATATATGCAAAAGCTAAAAGCTCAATTAATAGTTATTCAAATTTCTGTTTAGTTGACCATAGATATATAAATATCAGAATAACATGTTTGTACATCTTACTTTAAGAACTGCTGCCCAAAGGAAATTTCTCAATAAAAAAATCCTGCCTACTAATTTTCAGAAGTCATTATTTGTAACCAAACATAAAACAGCTACTGTAAATACCTTTACAATTATGCTTTTTATGCAGATCAATACAAATAATACTGTTTAACCAAAATTCTCTGACACTAAACCTTCATATCTTGTGTTGACAAGATTCTCCAATGGTTTGTTACCATACAAAAGAGTGGGACAAATTACTTATTTATATATACAAAACATGCTTATAGAGGCCAGCTGCAGGTATTTTTTGGAAAGTGCATTTTAATAAGGTCCTATTCAGTGAGGGAACAAATGGGGAAAAAGTAGTTTGCACTACAGAGTTTAGTGCAAGAGCTTTCTTTTTTTCTAACAACGAAATCAATCATTTGTCCAGACTGTGGGGAGTCAGAGTTAGTTACTGAAAAGAGCTCCATATATAAACAAGTCAATAACTCATTGTGTGTTATTGTTGGACTGAAGAAGTCTGCTTTCAAAAAGCTGCCCCTGCTTCTCTGAGAATGAATGTCACTGTATTCAGAGAGGGAGAGAGGGGCCTTTTGTTTCTAGCTATTGCTAAATGCCATTTATGTATGGGAAAAGGGATGTGGCTGCTGGTTGTCCCAGGAAAGCCACACCATCACCTCCGTGCAGCCCTGCCCCGCACTTTACTTTTGTGGATGGACTTCTGGCAGGGAATTCACACGTCTCCTCGAGCTCCTGAGATCACTGGGAGTGTTTGGAAATATGGTTTGCACTTTACAAAGATAAAGGGGCCAAAGGCATACAAAGAAATAAACATACTCGAGGGCTTTATTTTATCTGTGACAGTGTAAGGAATAGCACTCTAATAGAGTTATCCCTAAGGTTCTCTGAGTAAATACCAGTTTAGGAACTCAGTAAATACCAGTTTAGGAACTCAGTAAACATCAGTTTAGGGACTCAAGAGCATGTAAGTGAACTTTCTCCTGGCTTCGTACTATTTCATGCTTCTTCTTTAAAAGAGAATAAACCCATAGTAGCTGAATCATCTCAATTCAGAGCTGGGGGGGGGGGGGGGGAAAGAATTTAAATGTTTTTGTTCACCTAGGTAAGCTTAGGGTGAGAACCCTTATCCTCCAGCCCAATCAGTTAAAATAATTTCTGACCTTTGAGATTTAACAATAAAAATTGGAGGTCCTGCAAACAATATTATCATTCCACAAGGAAACTCAGGGGAGTTCCATTGGTATCTGTTAGGCTATTCAGTGTTTTAAAGGACATTCACAGTTTAGGTCGGACTCTTCTTAAAAACAACAAGCTTCCCTAATTTTAAAGTAATTCCATTTTCTTTTAAAAACAAGACTCAATGTATTCTTTACACTGACACAGAAATCAAAATTTCCATTGTGTCAAATATAACTGGAGAAAAAAGCAATTGGATTCCATTGGATGATCTTTGCATCATCCTGTGGAATTAGCACAGGTTCACACAGGAAATAAGCTTCATCCTTGTTTCAAAATATTTACATTTCCTTAGAGTACAGAGCATTTCTTAAGTAATAAAGAAATGTAGAAGAAACAGCAAGATCTGCCCACCAAACCATCGTGACGATGTTTTATTCGATATATTTCAGAAAGCAGATTGATAGGGAAAGCCCAAGAGGAAAAGCTCACCAATAAAGTTTCAGAGTGTAAAACCATGATGCACTCTAAAATCCCAGCTATTAAACAGATTTGCAGCTCACAGCTGATCAGCTCTGTGCAAACCAGCGTGGCTCTGTCAAGAGCACTGCACTCATTCTGGATTTTGGGAATTTACTGCTCTCCTGCTATGTCTCTCTTGCCTTGCACCTCTGTGGGGCTATAGATTCAGATGGAGTACACTGTAAAGGTATTTTATCCTCAGAATCAGCTCCATTTCTAGGTGTTCCTTTTGTCTCTTAAAGAGCAATGAAATTCTGAATATAAGGAAAAGCAGGTGACCCTGCAGGGTGAAATATAATCACTGGGGAAGGGTGGGAATAATCACTGAGGTACTCAGAGAAGACACAGGAAGTGAATCTTATAAAAGTAACAGCTACTGAAACTGAGGCTGAATTTAAAAGCCTTGTCAAAACCCAAACTCATTACAGCTCTTCTGAGTAAAACCACAGAGGCTGGACTGGCAGCTCAGCAGTGTTCTGAGAAAAACCTGTCTGCCAAGGAGGGCTGACAATGGCACATCAACTCAGGACTCAGAAACTCAGCCAGGGACTGAGTTTGGGCTCTGAACTGAGAGCTTGGAATAAAGGAACTTTCCAGGAAGTCTAGCTATACCTTTTCCCCGATAATTTTATTTATTTTGTGGATATTGAGATCCTGTTGAGATCATGGACACTCTGCAGCCCAAGACACTTAAACAGGAGAAATATTGACCTGACCTGAGCGAAGATCAAGTGATTATGACAAAATAAACCTACCATGGCTGAGCCCATACATGGGTGAAGGAGCTTAGAGATGGCAAACATTTAATCTCAAATACATCACACTTCAGAAAGTATTCTTATACTAAAAAAGGATTTATTTCACAGCTATGGAGGCTGATTGACAACAATGTTACTTAGCATTTTTTCCTAGAAGGTTTTCAAATGTGCCAGTTTGGTAAAACAAAAAAATATTGTAAATTGGAAGGAAAAGTTAGAAGCTGAATTAAAAAGGAATTAGTAAGTGCATACTACTTTAATATTCCTGAAGTCATGCAAAGTCTTTCTGAATTTGTAAGTATGACAAAAAAAAAAAAAAAAAATAACAACAACTTACAAGATATTTCAGAAGGAAATATCTTGCATGATTAAGTGAAATAAATGTATTTAATGAAGTGGCCAAGCCCTACTATAAAAAACCCACATAAACTCTATAATATAAGATACACAGACATTTAGGAAATATACATGCATAGATATTTAGATACATAAATATTTAGGGAGGGAAAAAAAAACTTGGGGCAGAACTTTTAAAAATGTATCTACTTTGAATGGGAAAAATACTAACTGTCATTAAACACATTTCAGATCCGAAACCTGCCTGATGTGCAAAGTTTCCTTTATGAAAATGAAAGGAGAATGATAAAATATTTCAGTTATACAAACATTCTAAGTGCTGCTTCTTAATACTATCAATTCTGGTCACAGAGAAAAATTCAGATTAGAATTCCTCCGTGAACAACAATCTGAGACTATTTATTTCCCTATGGCAAGAAAAAAAAATGTAAAGAAGGTAAAGAAAAGGCTAAAAATTGGATATAAGGCAAAGAGAATCTGGTTGTTCAAGCACATAGCAATTAGTAATGAATCAGCTTCTCTCTCTTGTTTCACCAAGAAAAGGGACACTAATAAATATTATTTGTCATAGCTGCTTTACTTGCCTCATTAAAATGCCAACGTCTTAATTAACTGCTTAGGACAAGATCCACCTCTACCATATTTGCACTGTAGAGAACTATTTACAAAGCATGAAAAACGCAGCCAAGTAGTGGAATAATAACTAAATGGTGGGGATAAACAAAGCCTGGGTGGTGAAACTCAATACCTGGTCCTCTGTTATTTATTGTAAGCAATTGGAAAATTTGTGCTGTTGAGTTTTAGCCTCCCCTATTCCTCTGTTTCCATGATTCCTTATATTCTAGGGGGAAGACACCAAATACCAGAGACAGTTCCCCCTGAAACCACAGGTCTCCAAAAGGCACTTAGGAAGAGCATGGCCTTTTTTTATTACCTCAGCACTGTGCTACGATGCACTACAGACTTCAGTGATGATTTCAGATTGAGCAGGATGATTATCAAGGTTGAATATGAACCATCGAATGTTACTGAAATGGAATTACCCTTCTCTGAAAAAGAAAGGTTTCCCTCAATAAAAAGGTATTTCTCACTTAAAGACTTCCTCAGGTAAATCAAACACCAAAAGCAGCGAATGACAATCATACAAAGGACTGAGATAGATTTAAATGGAGCAAAAATTCCTTGAGTCAAATCAGAGATAATTTCATGGCCAAGCACTTTTAGCTTGCTCTGCGTGAGAATGTCTCTTACAAATACAAATATTTTCACTTGAATAATTCAAACCCAGATAATGCTTCAGAAACTTATTTTGGTGGTGAGAGAAAAAAGCAAAAAAAATCAGTAGGTTTAATTTTGTATTTCTCACAAGTAATCTACTGCTTTCAAGTAGAGATTTCTTATTAAAAAAATTTTAAAAAAAAGTTGGAGTTTCATTCTCGTCCTGGGCCATCTTATTGCTTTGATGCATTTTATTCTTTGTTAACTACTAAATTATTTACTCAGAATCCTCTGCTGATGGAAAACTAATAACAGAAACCCAAACCTTGCACCTCAGCATGCAGCACCCTCACCTGCAGACACCAGGAGGAAATTCTTCCTGCAGCACACAGCGCTGCACAGCTGCCCAGGTGCTCCACAGGGAGCATCCTCTGCCGGGTAATTACCTGTTACAATGGGGTCTGAGCCAGAGCTCATTGGAGTCATTCCACCCAAATGGGCTTTGG